>NC_092567.1:17782375-18082375 GCF_037975245.1 Apostichopus japonicus
AGGCGCATATATAAGCAATTTACAGAGATAACTAAGATCATTTTCCATTTCATGGCAACTCTCTTTTTAATAGCAGTATCATTAAAACATCTCTGATGACACTAATTAACAAAGAATCAAAACCATTTTGTGTTTTGAGTTATTGTTTAAATGGAGGCATAACCCTGACGACACTAAACCTTCTTTTTTCTTCAGCTCAGCGATAACTCTATGAGACTCTCTTCCAATTGTTAATTTTATTTTCTAATTCTAAAAGCTTCAGTAACAGTATCTATAGCATCCATTTTATCTACCGAAAGGTCAAACCAGATATTAGGCATTGAAGTCAATGGTTTCGACCCGAAAGACGTAGACATTTCCAACTTCAGCGACTGGGAAATATTCCTTCAATTACAAACCTACTACTCCTTTGTTCATGATTGTAGATTGGAGCGCACTTGGAGGTATTTTACTCACATATTTTAATCCGGAACTTTGAACAAATGATGTTATAGCTTGACTTTCTTTGGTCACAGGGCTAAGGTATGTTTCCACTTCTTTTCTTCTCCACCAGTTCTTTGAATTTTTGCTTAAGAAAAAATTGAGAGAAGATTGTGATTTAATAGTTGTTTGAAGAGTAAAACAAATCAGATAAACAATCACTCTAAAAGCTTGTTATTATCCCAAACAAAGAGGACATTTCCTATGCATTTCCATCATCTGTTCTTGACAAAGTTACAAGAAGATGCAAAGCCAACCATCGTCTTAGGTTTAACGAGACTAAAAATGATCTTCAAACTTTTCGATTAGTTTCAGCAATTTACAGTACTTTGCAACTGTGTCTCTTCTACAGTAAATTCATAGGTAAAAAACTATTACTGACTTAAACCTTGAAGAGTAAAATGATTGTTGCCATGGTTTCCATTTTAAAGAATCTGAAGTTGACATTAAATAGAAAAGTTTACACATTCAATCTATCATAGCAACTTTTATCACCTAAGATTGAAGAATTAAAAAAAGAGATGTTTTCTGGAGAGAGAAAAAAGAAAAGAAAAAAGATCACTTACCTCCAAGAAGTGAAATGATAATGGTATAGCTTTGCTCGGATGAACTTTGGTGGAGACTTTGGGAATGGATTATGGTCGATAAGATCGAGAACTGCAACCAAATGGAAAAGATAATCAGATGAAAGCTTATTAAGGCACAACAAGAGTGTCAACAAGAAAGCAGACCAGCTGATGCAAAGTCTTCTGCAGGCAAGGCCAAATCAATATCAAACAAGTTTCGAGAGTGTGTAAAAGTAAGTTGGCCTGACGTTTCGATCCTAGCAGGATCTTCTTCAGAGGCATAATGACAAGTAACAGTAACAGAAGGGACAAAAACACACACAGAATACAGACAGGTTAATTGAGCATGGTGAACACAAAGAGATAGATGTAAAGGGATTAGGGGGAAAATACAAGGGATGGAGAGAAGAAAGAAAGAAACCAACAGGGGAAGAGGAGAGGTGGGAGATAAACAGTGGAGAGACAAAAAGAGGATTAAGGGAAGGGGGAAAAGTTTGGAGAGTATCATGGCACACCTACAATGCCCAATTTGGGAAAGTAAAGATTACATAAGATTACATCCTATGCAGCCTGGCTGCAGGATGCTGCAGCCCTCTCAGCAGCTCCCCATTCTTGATAAATTACCTAAGAGGGATTTGTATCTTCTTGAGGAGGAAATATATACACTTGTTTCTCGAATGCAGTGTTACAGGGGGAAAAGCTTTTAAAAGGCATACTCAAGCATGTGTTATTAGGAGATTCCTGCAAGGTGTGCAAAAGATGGTGAATTTCTCCCTTTCACGTACCCTGTACATAAACCGAATATGATATTTTATAGCCACTTGTTTGCACCTAGAAAGTAATGCCATTTTCATCATTGGAAGCCAACAATACTATCACACTTTTTCTCATTTCTACATAATTGTTAAAGCTTCAATTATATATTGTTATTAAGTTTCAAAGCTATTTGCTAGCAGATTGGAATAAAAACTTCTCAATCATCGGAACAGGTTTTGAGGGAAATTCACAGAAAGTCCTCGTGGGAATGCACCGTGTAAAAATTTAATAATAGAAACAAAAACAGAAAATACAGAAACAGTGGAGAGGTGTGAAACAAAATATAAATGTAATGAGTACAGCAGTGTTTGACTTTTCTTTTCATTTTGAATTGCCCATTTGTATCAGGAGAACTCTGTTGTTTGCTTTATATGGACAATCTTCTATCTTGGAATAGGTAACTACAAATTACCGGAGGTTCCAAGGCGTGGGTATCAAAGAACCTACGCAGGCATGAATTTCTTAGTCTAGAGCCAGAGTGTAAATGTCTCTTGTATTTTCAATCAGGTCAGAGTTACAATACAACGGAAAGTGTATTGATTAGAATAGTATGTATAGCACTTTCTATTACGTAATTAGCTTGGCACAGATATATTTCAAGGTACACTATATGTTCTTGAATATATAACAGGCAACACCAGGAAATCGTCCCTTTTTTAGCAAACATGGTTTGTTGGAAATTCAGCAAGAGTTTCGACCTCGTTCATAGCTATTAGAGAGTTATATTGAACAAACTCTGAGATACTTTTTTTTACACTTGTCCTGAGTAGCTTCAGTGAAGAGTATCTGATACCCAGACAGATATCACTGGAAAGTAAAGATCACGAAGAAACCGAATACTAGAATAGAGGTCGTTCCCGAAACCACAATTCTATAGTGAGACAGATAAACAGGGTATGCAGACCTACAAGAGGCTCTTCAACAAAATATAGGTTCGTTAAAGGTTGTACATGAAGAAATGAAGGTTTTTAAAGGCTTCAAACATGAAAATAATGGTTTTAAAAGTCAAAAAGGAAGTTAATTTGTAACATACTCACCATCTATGCCTATTTTTACATCATCTGTGGCCCTTATTTCAAATACCTGACTTACATTAACTGTTATTTGTGAGTCTGTTTTGTATCACTGCATTGATCATGCCCGGCTGTCCACAAAACCTAAATGGACAATGGTTAGCAAGACTAAATACAATATTCCTTCTCTAAACTAAATCGTATAAAAAAAAATTTCTAAATATAAAACTATAGGTTCTAAAAAGTATTTTTTTAAATAAAGAGCCATGTTTTAAATATAGGTTTTCAAATGAATCATGCATGGCTGTCCACAAAAACATGGCCAATGGTTAGCATGACTGAATACAATATTTCTACTCTAAACTAAATCGTTAAAAAATTAATATAAAACTAAAGGTTTTAAAGAATGTTTTGAAAAATAAAGAGCCATGTTTTAAGTAAAGGTTTTAAATGAATCATGTATGGCTGTCCACAAAAAAACTTAATTGCCAATGGTTAGCATGACTGAATACAATATTCCTACTCTAAACTAAATCGATAAAAAAATATTTAACTTAATATAAAAATAAAGGTTTTAAAGAGTGTTTTTGAAAAATAAAGAGCCGTGTTTTAAATAAAGGTTTCTAAATGAATCATGCATGGCTGTCCACAAAAACTTAATGGCCAATGGTTAGCATGACTGAATACAATATTCCTACCCTAAACTAAATCTTTAAATATTTTTTTTTATCTTAAAATAAAAAATAAAGGTTTTTAAAGGCGTTAAAGAGTATTTCGAAAAATAAAGAGGCAGTTTTTTTTTAAATAAAGTTTTTATTAAAGGTTTTGCTGGGAGGTCTAGGTTTTGGAAAAATAAGATGAGGGGATGGGGAGGCAAGCCCAAAGAAGATGCTTCCTTTTAGCAAACTGTAATATTTTAAAATAACAAAATCAGTACTAAAGTGAATCATTTACCTTCCTCTTGATTGGTTAATATGCGATAGATTAGCCTGATGAACCAAGGATTTTGTCGGGCCGAGCCGAGAGCCGCGAACCACATCTGCCAATCGAGACTTGGTTGATGAGGAGCTGAAGTTATAAATTTTAATTTACGAATTTTACGAATGATTTCATAAAAGATTATCTCTTTCGACAATTTAAACATGGGAACATGATAGATCAAACTCTTCAGGAACAGCATTGTGGTAATTTATTATAAAAAGTCTCGAAGTGTATTTTTACACTATTGTATACACCTTAAATGACTATTACTTGAAATAAATTTCGGTTGGTCAAACTATTCAAGATATCTGGTTCAATCCAAACCAAATGAACAAGATTCGGATGTTACTATTAATATACAGTGTTTATGCCTAGATGTCTCAAAAGGAAGAAAATGAGCAACAATAAGTCAGAAACATATTTGGTGGCTGGGATATGGTGGCACCTAGGTCTGACAACATCAAATTCAGCATCTTCTCAACAGGTATTTATTTTAATGTACTTTGGGTGGTACTTTTTCTCATGTATGCAGACTAAATAATTTTTTTTAATCTATGCATATTTTGAAAGACCTATTTTCCTCCTTTCGGGACATCGGGGAACACATCAGATCAGTATCAGAAAAATCTGAGATGGTCGTCTGGCATTCCTCTTTGACCAACCTGTCACAATATTTTCACAAAATGAGATGAAATGTACTAAAGGCAATATTCCATTGAAGTCCCAAATTAATGAATAACTAAAATAACATCAGAGGTCCTGTCCTCAAACCAAACAGGAAAGCAATTTTGTTGTGATTCTGAATACTTAACAACAACTGCAGGAACAGCAGAGATGTCACCTGGCTTGTATTTAAATTCATATGGCTGAAATTATACCAAAAATGACCAAAGGAAAAATGATTTACAAAAACAAATACTTTAATAGCCATGGGCGTCTGTCATCTCTGAAAGGCTGAATGTTAATCTCCAACCGTTCTGATATGCCGGTTCATGGAGCTAAGTTGAACATTCGACACTGTAATGGTATATGTGTGTGGAGCAGAGTCACTATATTAAATATGAACCATAAATACCATATATTAAAGTGCTGTTATCACGAAATAAAACATGCTCAAGAGCACTGTACAAAAGAACCAATACCTGGAATATAAAATTACCAACGTAAGAAAACCTAAAAGTAATAACAACAGCAATAAAAGTAAAGAAATGATATAAGACAGGGTTATAAACCACAATAAAGAATATAAAAATAAAAATATACATAAAAATGGGCACAGTAATGTGGATAAAACAGCGAATAAGATTAATGCCCATACTCAAGCCTAAAAAGATAAGTTTTAAAATGCTTCTTAAAAGTGTCAATAGTGATTATAGAGAAACACTGTGATTTGACAGTACCTTCCAGTGATTTCAGGACTCAGCTTAGGAAGGACTTACCATCCTCTGTCGGGGAAAAGGTGAATCAAATTTACACTGGGATTAAACCGTGTGATTTTGATTTTATTTTATTCAGCAAATTATAATATATTACAATATAAATTTCGCACGTACGCGATACCTTAACATAAAATAAAATGATAAATCGATGAGATTCAAAACATACTAGTTGGACTTTGAACGCAAATAGGATTTCACGTCCTTTCTACTGGTATAGCAAAGCAACCTTGTTAACTATTAGCCGAAGTGCACCATATTTCACTTATATAGAATATATAGGCCTATATACAAACATAAATATAAACGCAATTGGTGTGCTAACGAGTGTTCTGGATGTATATAGATAACAATATTCCAAAGTAAAAGAAATAAATTCATCTACGTATAAAAAGGTATTATGTGACCTGCACCAGCGATTTTTTCTTTGTGTGTGCAGTATAGGCCCATTAAATACTGCCATTTTATCATTTATATTTCATTTTTATGGCATGACAACGTGCAGGGTGGCAAGCAATCTTCATGTTAAGCTTTTAATATACGACTAACAGTGGATAAATTCGCAACGATAGAACCGAACTGTGAGACTTATATGTTAAAGCATGAACCTATTCTGAAATAGCGCCATGGTTGATGTAGCATTACAAACTTTTACCATATATGTCATGGTATACCGATATATAATCAAATGGTCTGTCTCGGAGTTCTAAACTTAACTACTGTTGTAAACCTATACCGGCAGTTTCAAAGTTTAATAATTTGCAGATAATTGTGATGGCAGGTTTAATATTACTGTCTCTATTGTTATGTTTAGAATGAACTTACCCTTAAATATATGATTAGTTTAATTTTTTTAATTCTAACAAGACGAACTACATTTCCATGTAAAATATACTTAACCTGGCCTTTTGCAAACGCACTGTGGATTCTCGAAAAACCGACGATTGAATTGCTGGAAAGTGATGCATGGTGTCATATTGTAAACCGCAGTGAATATTTTCCCAGTGTTGATTTGCCCTGAAGTACAGGGAATATGCAGAACCCCGTTCACCTATACGGAGTTTATTCATTCTTGCATTTATTTCTCATTTTTAACATAGAGTGGTTTTCTTTCATGAAAAGAACACTTTGATTTTATGAACAGGATACGATGTTCATGCTTTTTCACAACAAATAAATGTCAGGGTCGCTTGTTAAGTTTGTTTTCCAAAATAGTGGGGGCTATAGTTTACACTTCCCCGCCCCTTAATCCCCTTTCACACCCCTTCCTCCCCTCCCAATGCTTGTCCGTATTTAACTTCCTGATCCGTGACATGGAGTTCACAAGCAATTAGTTGAACCTCTGCCAAACATTTACGTATACAATAACTTTGTAAACATGTAAGGATAACGAAACTAACAGCTTCATACAACCATGGAGCTGTTTATAGCTCCATGATACAACTGAAAAGACTATGACGTCACACAGTGATCCTATAAAACAGAGGCCTTACTTTTGAGCATGACATTCAGACATAACTTCTAATGAAATCAACGAAGCGTTACAAAGGTGAATTCTCAGAAAAGCAGGATACGTTCTGCTACAAGCTCAACATGTACACAGGTTCGTTAATTTTTATTTATTTGAATTACAATAAACAGTTTATTTATTTAGTATCGAATTAATATAAATTATATCAGGTTCTCAGAGGATATCTAAGTTTCTTATGTCAACTACAAGTTATACTCAAGTACGTGCTAGTCAAATGTGAGAAGGCCCGGAATCAATCTTAATTGCCATATCGGGTGACTTGTTACCTCCAAAATATATATTCTACATTATGTATATCGAAAATCTTAGCTACATATTTGAAACCAATTTACTTTCTACTACGTTTTATAATCAGGTCGAATTAATTAAAGCTTATATTTTGTGTAGGATGCCTGGGATAGTGTTTAATTTAATGTGAATATTCACATATGCTTGTTGGACCTATTCTGCCAGATAGGCTGATTTTACAGATTAGTCAAGTCCCAATATAGAGACCCTAATATCTACTGAACCCCAAGTTTTACGTACCTCTCTGAGCACCATCCCACAAGCTATATACCCAATTATGCTTTTCGGGTTGTACATGCAACAAACTTGATTAGGCGGGGCATATGTATCTTGGGGTTCAAGGGGATTGTAGTGTGATATTGCTTGTACATTTCCTTGCTTCCATCAAATAGGATGCATCAGTTAATTGTAGCAAATTTTAAAATGTAAACTTTATAACAAAAACATGATTGATTCGCATCTAGCCATCCCATAATGGTCCAGCCACGTATCTAAATCAGCCAGGGAAATTTGAATTACACCTACCGCAACCTCCCCCTCCCCACCCCCCCCCCCCATCACACACACACCCTTGAAGTCATGTGCACCTCACTGCTCGGAACCACCGTGGCACCAGCGAGTCGGTAAAGACCTATCCACTCGATAATTTCAATTCAAATCACTTCAACTTTCTTTCAACCAACACTGTTCAAAGAATTTACAATGATCTGTTTAGACAAGAGACTTAAAACAAAATAAATGTTTGAAGGGATTAAACAAGGAAGCTACTAAAAGCTTGTGGGATAACAAATATTATCGTTCCCTAACCTCATTTGTTAGACTTTTCAGCTTAATGCGTTCTTTGTTTCCTGTCTAGAATTGAACAAACTCAATGCCACAGCTGCAGAAACTGTTTGGACTTTGTCTTCTACAGGTAATGTACCGTTTTATAAATCATTTAAATCGTAAATATAATGCACGAAAATTCCCAGTATGAAATCCTTGTACGGCGACTTATCAATGAGGTCTCAAATCAGAATGAAAGTAAGCAGTAGAAGGATCAGATAAAACAGTCCAATATTATCTAACCTAACATTAATCTAGTCAAGTAGAGAAACCAGTTGTAAACAACATAAAACAGTACTAGAAATAGACATGTTGATATACATTGAACTATGCATGCATATCATGACCGCGGGCAGCCGTATTGTGAACTTAAGAAATGGGACAACATCTGTATCTTAAAGACCCTGGTATCCAACGTTCTTTGCTTGGTGACCGGTACTGTGATCATCTTGGCGACCCTCCGGTGGCGGATGCTATACCCTGGGAATTTACGGGGAGGGGAGGGGTATGCCCCTGCCTTGTGAGAAATATTTTAATAGGACTAAGAACGTTGAGGTGCAGAATTGAATTTGGGACATTGGTTGCTATCGGCTCATGAACCAATCGGCGGCGTTTGTGTCTTGAAAAATGACTCATATGTTGCCTCGGACGACAATAGTACCCTTCGTGGTTAAACTGATATTATTATTATCATTATTATTGTAACGTATGGTAATCAATACAAGTTTCGGTGACATATCCTTGTGAGGGTACCGTCACCCCTAGATAAGATTACCTTCATGATCAGATTTCCAAGAAAAAATTGTTTGTTTAGAACAGTACTTAAGTCTTATGTATAGAGGAACGACATTGAAAACCAATGTAGCCTATACTGCCTGTTTACAAACGATTCTGAAGTGTATACTTTATAAATTAAGGAGACAAGGGGACAAACAAGAACATCAAAATATGACCCTACCCCACCCCCTCCTCAAAAAGCATATGTTATGCTTAGGGTTCCTCTAAGGGAGGATTTTAGGCGAAGTCATAATGTTGATAAGTATAGTCAATGAGAAAGCAAATATTTGAGTGCTGGTAAGGTATCTAAAGATTTCGGTTTTCAAGATGTTTACCATTAAAACAAGATCATTTTTCTGGGATGTTCCTTTAAGGTTTAAGTGCTGATAAAGTCGGCTCTTCGGTATACGCCATAATGTTAATCCTTTATTTTTATAAATCGTAATAACTTGACCGAAAAAAATGTATTTCAATGTATTTCAATCTATAAAGACATTCAACATCAATTAATTCATTGATACCCCATGCATTGATTCCCTTGCGTTATCACAATGATAGAAAAAGATTATGGCAAATGTCTCTGAATTTTTCGGGCACCTACTGAAAGGAAAATAAATTGCAATGTGTTTTTCAATGGTTAAACCGATATTATTAATATCATTATTATTGTAACGACTACCCCAATAATTCTAACCAATATGGAAAGGTAATAACACAGCAAATGGTTGTATGTTATTGGCATGCGATGTAATAACCGATGCATGCCTATATGATATGCACATTAACATGTTGAACGCGCACACAAATTTTGGTTATATTTTTCGGGCAAGTCGTTACAGCTCCCCCCCCCCAATCAAATTGGGCTCCTACGCCTATGTCCCTAACCCCAGGGTGCTCTAAAGTGCGGAGTTAGAAACAAAAATCATAATTTGCACAATCGTTCTATTGAATTATTACGGTCACTTTCTCGAATGTTATTTAAAAAAATGTGACATGCAGCCTTTACATAATAACCTTCATGTTTTCGTTCAAACAGGTGACCCGGGCGGTTCAGATGCTCCGTTTGATGTCATAGGCATTATAATCATCATAGTAATTGTCCTATGTTGTTGTGGCTGTTGCTGTGCTGCCTCTGACGACGATCATGATTCCGGAAGATCCTCTCGCCGGACTCAGAGTGCGATAGTCATCACCGAAGTTACGGCATTGGTGATTGAATAATAACCCAAGTTGTATTACGTTGTATCTTAAGATGCATTTTCCCATGGGGTGCAGCCGGGAAACATGCCATCCCAGTTTTGTGAAGTAACCTTAAGTGCCCTTTTAATTGATCAAAAGTTCCCCTCCCCCTTCTTGGTAACAAAAAGTATTATTTGTCTAGTTGATATCGTAAAAGTGCTGTTGTTTAAGTGGTGACAGAAAAAAGGGAAGTAAAAGCATGTAGCTTTTGTTGAAAATCATTCAAATGCTGAAATTTGTGATACGTGCTGCCGAGAGGATCCGTTTTATTCGAATTGTTCTAAAGTAACTTTGTTGGTTTGTTTAATTACCCCTCACATCAAAGCCACATATGTCGCTGCCTCTCGGATGTTGTGCCCCGTTAGATTAAACACTCTTCCACAGCCCGTGTCTTGTTGTGGCCATTTATAGTTGATGTATAGCGTAACCATCTATTTCGTTAGCCTTCAAGTTGGTCTTTTCGTGTCAATTTGAGCAAAGCTATGTATTACTAATCACATAGTAAGATGCCTAAGTAAACGAGGTTGTACTTACATTCATTTGATTACCTGCATTAAGTGAGTTGCGGGGGCGGCGCTGAGGACGAGGCAAAGGGAGGGGTTGTGGATGACGGGGTAGGATGCAGAAGTTCCCCTCCGTTTGAAAAAAACCTCACCTTACAGAAATGATAGGCCTACCATCAAAGGTCTGGGACTGAAGTGGGCGATCCTGGATTGAAGTAGTGGGGTTTTTTCCACACTT
Source organism: Apostichopus japonicus (assembly GCF_037975245.1). Classification (NCBI taxonomy): domain Eukaryota; kingdom Metazoa; phylum Echinodermata; class Holothuroidea; order Aspidochirotida; family Stichopodidae; genus Apostichopus; species Apostichopus japonicus. The sequence continues at coordinate 17,793,069 of NC_092567.1, forward strand.
AGTGGGATGCTAATTTACCTTACTTCATATGTATGTTTGAGGAGATAAGCGGTTTAATTTTGAACGTATTACTTATTAAATTATCATTGAAATACTTGAAAACATCGATATTTACGTCGTTTAGCCTAATAGTATGGGATTGATTATTTTAGAGGGTAGTACTGGCTTGATATGTTTTTGGTAAGTAAATTCAACTGTTTCAGGGATATGAAGAGACTAAACAAATACCGATATTATTCATGTGTAGCCTACTTACTCCTCAAACTTACTATGTTGAACTTTATATCAAGTTTCGAACTTCATAAAACGTGGAGAGTATTGTGGAGAGAATACGTTGCTTAAAACTGCAATTTTGCGATTACCTTTGCTGTAGAGTTCAAAGGGACCGGATACAAAGTTTGAGAAATGTACTGCTAAATTTTTAGAATGTTCTAAATGATAGCCACTACAATATGTTAACCACAGGAATGTAGCATCTGGCAACTATCACATTGTACAAGGTCAAGCAAGAGTGCAATTTGTGCTCGAGTAAAATTTCTAAGTACACCTAATTAGCTCTATAAATATATATTAGGAATTTTTCTCTTTAAATCATTGTGATTAAATGGCAGAAATAAACGAAACGAATTGTCCAGTTGCTCTTTGAAGTTTGTGCCAACGTCGGGGAAAAAAATCCTGTGACCCACTGCAGCAACAGAGTGCTTTGTTCTATCATTTGCTTCCCGAGAGGAAGAAGTTACATTGCCAACACAGGAAGCTAACGTACTCGACAACTTCATAACACAAGGCATTTCGCTGATAATCTATCCACTGATTGCCACGGGACATTAAATTGATGGCGTGAAATAAACGTAAATGAATTGTTAATGTGACCTGCATTGTTACTACAAACATTACTGCAGATAAAAGTAGCAGCATTTTCCCTTGTATTTTTACTGTGACTGCTTTGTTACTGCAAACGTTAATACAGAACAACTTATCTGCAGTGTAACTGCATTATTACTGTAACGGCATTGTACTACACACATTACTGTAGATCAGCCGATTGAAATATTATTGTAATGGTATTGTTACCAAAAACATAACTGCAGATAAACGTTACTGCATTATCCCTGTATTTGGATGTAAATGTATTGTCACTGTAACGGCTTTGCGACTACAAATATTACTGCAGATATATAACTGCATTCTGACTGTATTGACTGTAACTGCATTGTTACTGCAAACATTACTGCAGATAAACGTTACTGCATTCTCACGGTATTTGACTGTAACTGCATTATTACTGTAACGGCATTGTACTACACACATTACTGTATATCAGCCGACTGCAAAATTATTGCAATGGTATTGTTACCATAAACATAACTGCAGATAAACGTTACTGCATTATCCCGGTATTTGACTGTAACGGCATTGTTACTACAAATATGACTGCAGATCAACTTAACTGCATTTTTACTGCAATGTTACTGTAACGGCATTGTTACTACAAACATTACTTATAGTAAACGTAACAGCATTCTCCCTGTATTTTTGTCTGTGATTGCTTTGTTACTGCAAACATTGCTGTAGATCAACTTAACTGCATTGTTTTACTGTTACGGCATTGCTACTGCAAACATTACTGCAGATAAACGTAACTGCAATCTCTCTGTATTTTTACTGTGACTGCCTTGTTACTGCAATTTTACTTCATTGTTACTGCAACTTTACTGTAATTGCATTGTTACATCAACGTTACTTTAGATACGCGTAAATGCATTGTTACTGTATCGTTACTGCATTGTTTGGTGCATTTTCGGGAATATTTAGATTGACAACGGGGGATGTACATCCCACATGCACCCTCCCCCTTAACTTTGCTATATTTGCGTTAGGGTGGGACTGATGATTGGTTGTAGACAAGGGCATAGCCAACCTGAGTGGTGTGAGGGACAAAGACAACCCCCCCCCCCGCTTGTATTCTGACATATAACTTTCTATGACACTATATATGCTCTACCCTCCAATTCCAGCTCGAATTCTTGGGGACCGGGGCACACAATTTGCTGACCTATGCTCTGGGGAAAGGCCTTTGAGGAAAATTGTTTCGGTAATGACCCTGATGCAAAAAAATGCTATAACTTCCATCATTACAACTACATTTGTGTATATGAATTTGCGTGGGTGTGTTACAGAAGCCATTTGGAAGTAAATGTTGCGAAGGGAGGGGAAATGGCCTGTGTTCCCATTCTCCCTCTGGTGACGGCCCTGTAAATAATTAAATGTATCAATCATTTTCTAAATAGTGCGTGTTGATAGGTAAATGCAGGTATATCATATCTCTACACATTGACCCATGCAAATGGAATAGCTGCGTTTTACTGAAAACGACAACCAGGTTACATACGACGTACGAAATTTTGAAAAGTGTCATTTACTGAAACATTGATAAAACGGAAAATCTAATCAAATTTTCGTTGAAAACTCAATATATTAAATTATAATAAAACGATTTGAAGTTTTAAATTAGACTGTCTTTGTGAAGTGTATGGACCTATTTTAAACACTGATAATGTCTGATAAATGATAAAAAGGTCGGCTTCCGTTTTACGCATCATTTTGAGAAGATTTAAAAAATCGCGATTTTTGGCCAAAATTTGGAAAAACCATAATAAACCATAAAGCCTTAGACGAAAATTTGAGGTATTCAAATTTCAGTCTTAAAGTCTACAGCGGAATCACATGGATCAGAAGCATGTTCCCGTCCTGTTAAACGTGAAAATATACCAAGTTTTCTGCTAGAAAACTAAATATATAAAACTATGACGTAACGATTTGAATATTCAAATTAGACTGTCTTTCTGAAGAGTATGGACCTACTTTAAATACTGTTATTGTCTGATACATGATAAAGAGGTCGGCATCCGTTCTCCGCATCATTTTGAGATTTAAAAAAAGCCTTACAAAATGATCAAATTTGGACGAAAATCGAGAACCTATCCCTTTAACACTGGTATGTGTGTCTCCAAACTGATGTGATCATATTTGATACGTATATCTAAAAGTTGATGAAAATCTTATATTATGTGATAGTGGTTATATGACGTTCTACATATTCTAGCCGACGACGTGAAATATGGAGCACTTCGTGTAATATTTATCAAGGTTGCCTGGCTTAGAGCAACAACAAAAAATAAGGTGACAGTTTTGTAAGGTCGCCCCACGTTGAGTCTGAAGGGATAGGTTAAACCGCTAGCACAGGAAAGTGGACATGTAAACCTGCTAAGGAAAATAAAACAAACACTACAGAGTACAGACTACAAAAGCAAAGGATTATCCAGTTAGCCTCAGGGACGTAGCCAGGTGGTGGGGGGGAGCAGTGTCGAAAAAATGTTTAAAAACTGTCGTTTTTTAGCATGGTATTTTGTCAGTGCTCTTTTGTTCTTGGATACTCGTCAGCTCCTTTAACTCGATTATAATCGCAGTAACATTCAAGCCTACTGATTCAACTACTTACTTAGTTTGGCAGATGCAATTAGCTAAATTTAGCCTATACCCTATTACAAGCCTACAGTTGGCCCCTGTGTAATAAAATACATATTGCCTACCTAACCACACTCTATGGAATGTCATGAACCGTATGCACAACGACGTCGACAACGTTCGTTATCATCCTTTCTATGATTCGTCCTAAGTTGTTGCAAGAACAGCTAGCAATCGTATGTGATATGTACTTCCTATAAATACTTATTACACTGCTATTACACTGCGATAACGTGATTTGTTTTTAGGCCATTGCATTTTGGCTATATTACGAAATGTTCAAGTTTATGTTGTCCATCAGTTAAGTACGTCAAATGTATTGAAGTCCAGACATTGGACAATAAACAAGAATCATCCTACTGGAAAAATTGTAAAAGAGCACTATGTTCGTCTTTCTGATATATTATGTAAATGAACATGTAAAAGAATTCGAACAGGAATCAAAATCTGCTGATAATATCATATCATATGATCAGGGGCGTAGACAGTACAGTATGTAGCACTGTGGGTCCGGGCCTACACTTTCTTTGGCCAAGTTATCTTTTTTTTCAAACACCCATATTTCAAATCCATAGGCTTGCTAGATGAGTTTCAGAGTCTAGACAGGAAAAAATGGCTAAATGAGGTGACCTATCCTTCTGTCATCTAGGCTGTCATTTCTATTGCTTGCCGCTTCATTCAACAGTCTACCAGCCGAAAAAGACTAGGATCCGATCTTGTCAGTTTTTTAACATCTACTTAAGAACCCGTTTACGCAGATAATATTTCAGTTGAGAAAACAGTAAAGAAATTTGCATCAGATGGCAATCGTCGGATAGCTCTCGACTTTCGCCTTCTCTTATAAGGCTAACTTAAACATTTACTAGCTACAGTTGTATCAAAGACATTTACAGGCTATAGTTGTATCAAAGACATTTCTGGCCTATCTTTGTATCTACAAGTGTAGAAGTTGAAAAGTAAGACTACTCTGTACATGTACCTTGCTAATTTTAAATACATTTTGTAGTATTGAATTACTTACTATTTTAACTCGTTTGTTGTGAGGGTTTAAAAGTGATATTGAATGAGGTGTCTCAAGTTAGCAAGTGGCCAGGGAACCAAAATGAACACTCGGGAAGGGTCGTTTCCGGCCATCTGGGGGGTTTGTAAACCAAAAATTTTCTTGTACGCTCCGCACTAACCGATGGTGGCGCTCCGCTCAGATAGTCGTGCCTTCAACTTTGAAATTCCATATCTATCGCAAAAGGGCTCCCCCATTCAAATTCATGGCTGCGTCACTGGTTAGCCTTACTTTTTATTTAACGTTATTTAAGAAAAAGGAATGAAATCTACAAAGCAATAAGGTGAATCATAGTGTACTGGTAATGATAAATTTAACACACGCCAGTACGCTGAACCTCAGTCCGCTGAGACCTAGTCCCATGAATTGCAGTAGGTTAATCTTCAGTCCCCTAAACCTCAGGAGGCTGACCCTCAGTCGGCCGAATCTCAGTCGGCTGATCCCTCAGTACGCTAAACCCCAGTCGGCTTAGCCCCTGACCGATGAATCTCATTAGGCTAGTCTTCAGTCCCCTGAACCTCAGTAGGCTGACCCTCAGTCGGCTGAATCTCAGTAGGCTTGTCTTAGTCCGCTGCAGGCTGTCCTTCACAGTGTGATGAACCTCAGTCGGCTAACCCTCGGTATGCTGAACTTCGGTAGGCTGTACGTCATTCCACTCAACTTCAGTAGAATGACCCCCAGCGTACAGATATTCAGCTGTGTTATTGGTCGAAGAGAGTCCTAGCTAGCAGTATCATTCTAGACTGCTATTCCTTCCTGGAAACCCGTCTAGATATGAAGGAGGAGGTGGTATTTAAGTGGATACTAATCATTGGTATTCCCTTCGAACCCTGCTCAGTTTTTAATGAGTGGTTGTTTTGCAGTATTCGACTCGTCGGGTGGGTGGGGGGTGGGTTTTTATTATTTGAACCTCAATATTTGATGGCTTACCTATCAGTATACACCCCAGGAAAAAATCCAGTTAAGTAACTTGACAATGGTATCTAGTTTCAACTGGGATTAGTAGTTTTCTTCTGGGTAGATGGAATATATTACTGGGAGAAACAAGCTATTAGCCTACTCTACTCGCAATCCTTTCGCAGCTGGACGTGAACGTAATTACCATTTTTATATCCCTTATATTTTCTCCTTTTTTGTTTTGTTTTCTCGACTGTTGATGCCAAGCTGTTATAGCCAACATCGTACTGAAGAATACACTCTTCCACGACCCAGCAGTGCACTGTATCGCTACAACTACACCAGTCTCTCGTTTTTGCAAACATTTATGAGTCGAAAAGGCTTTCCTCGGTCTCCATCTCCGCCATTTCAGTAACACTGTATAAGTGACAGGTTCCTGTACCTAGTGTTTTACAAAACGCGAACGATGGTTTTACAAACTGCGTACATGTTTGTGTACACAACAACGAACAATGCTATGTATGCGGCGTCTAATCTTGCCGCCCAAAAAAAGAAATTGCACTCATGGGTATGACGATGTTTTGCAGTAAACATGCCATTTATGACATACTCCGAACTCTCTTGCGAAATTTCCACTGGTCGCATATCCTTTTTATTGCATAGCGCCATCAAAAAGACTTAAATAAAGAAAACGTCTTCGTTACGTGTAGCATATGCCCATTAATAGAACTATTGACTTACACAATAATTCCCAAAAGTGATGTGGTCTGTAAGTCTCGACAGAAGGTCTCATTAGCTAAACGTATCTCGTGAAAAGACAGGACAATACAGTGTCACTGTCGTTCACACCTTATTGGGCGTTGCTCATCACTAAACAGTCACACTGTGACAGCTTTACCAGATCATTCTGTCAAGCAGACCTGTGTGTCTCAGATACATGTCAGTGGGTTATCCAGCCAGAAATACTATTTATTTATATCGGTAAGTCAGAATAGACTGTAAGCCTGTGTAAGTACGTATACGAAATAAAGTTCAGTTCAAAATCTACAGCAGGCCTCCTGTGTCTGCGTCTGTACGTAATGATGATGTACGTACTTCTGCAGTAAACGTTGAGGTCCGTGTTGTATTCTTACAGCACTGTCCAGTATTTTGTCAGATATTACGAGTATGCTTACACGATATTCTCACTGGAACTTTTCTTTAACTCTCTCAGACACAGCCAGTCGGTATAAAACATTTTAATCCTGATTGTGTACAATAATAACTCCTTTTGCATACGGATGTTCTATGTGTACAATGATATTGCTGTTCTACTACTTAACAGGAACTTTTGTGCAACAACAATACTTGTCAATGGGTTAGCAGTATACCTCTTTATGAATACAATATTATTGCTGTTCGTGTACGAGGATCTGTTGTACAGCAACTTCTCTAGACGGTGTGTTAACAGTTCTCTACTGTGAGTTGAAAATAGCATTGCTGTTCACTTTACAGGGCAGGTGGTAATACAACAACATAATAAGCCTGTTCCCACAAACGCGGGCTTCTTTCACTCTTGGTCGACCCATTGAGGGGGGAGGGGAAGTTGCTTCACTCCTTTACTGCGTGGGAACGGAGCAAGCCCTAGCTTGATCAAGCCACTCATGAGAGGTGGGGTACGTTAGGACAGCTAAGCCCGGGTAAACGTTTACAAATGTAAATAACCAATTGCCTTTGTGTCTAAAAGATACGATGGATTTTATCAGTTGTGGTTTCCGCCGCTTGCTTATTTCTGTATCGACATATACTGTTTATTCTCAAATTGGTATTGTGTACAAAGGACCGATGCAGTGAGAATGATGGAATTACGTAAGGCATAGCTGAGTAGTACACAGTGTAGCTGCCCGCGTGTATCCGCATACTTACATTATAAAGTTTAAGCTGCTTTTTTGAAGTGTCCAGATAACCGGAAAGCCCATTATTATTTTTTATCATCGACATTTTCCTGAACAATATGTCGCAGAAGTAGACTGAGCGAAGTATGTGGTCAGACGTTTTTTTTTTTTTATCTTGAGAGATATTTGCATTTAATGATGCATTATCTTGAATTTTGCAAAACATACAAAATGGAAGAAACTTGCTATATTACAGGTGATTTTAATATTGATCTTTTGAAGCATGACCATTTGCCTCATACTTCACATTTTCTTGACTTAATTGTATTTTCATTCATATTTACCATTAGAATCAAAATCAACAATGATTACATCCACATCTTCATCACTCATTGATAATATTGTTGTATTGATTCTACGGTTAATTCAAAATCTGGCATTCTATTATCTGACATTAATGACCACTTACCAATCTTTTGTTATAGGGATTTTGGTACTAGTTTATCTGTTAACACAAATAAGCTTGGTAACCACAAGTGGGATACTAGTGCGAAATCGCTACACAATGGCAAACTTGAACGTTCTTCTTTTGATTGAGGACCTCTATTTAATGAGACTGATGCAGATGTGGCATATAATTTATTAGTTGATAGTGTTCACCAAATTATATCTAAGCATTGTATTATTAAAGAATTTGAGGTTAATTCTCATAGGCGCTCCAGTCCCTATGGATTACACCTGGTATTTTAAGATATATTTCCAAAAAGAACAAGCTTTATAAGAATATCTTTCTCTCCCCTCTTCCATTAATAAGTACAAGTACACTCAGTATTAAAAAAATAAGCTAACCAATATTATCAGATTGGCTAAAAAGATGCATTATGAGAAAATTTTAATGACAATAAAACAACCTAAAGGAAACTTTGGATATCATTTATAAAATTCTTGGTCGTACTTCACCCAAACTCGTATTGATAAAATTAAAGAGAATAACAATTATATATATCACCGATAAACGTGTAATGGCTGACACATCCAACAACTATTTTGTTAATATATTGCAAGTACAACCCCCTATGTAATTCAAATTTCGTGACTTTCTTCCTGAGGCAAACCCAACATCTCTATTTTTATTACCAACTACTTACACAGAAATTATTGACTTAACTATGAATATGAAAAAATGTGCGTGCGGTATTGATAATATTTTTGTTATTTTTGTTTTCCAAGATAATCGTTTTGCTTTAGCAGCTCCTCTTACATTTATCTTTAATTTATGAATTTCAACCGCTGCTGTACCACTTCGTTCCGAGGAAGCTAAATAAATCCGAGACCAAAGGTGGTGATAGTTCATGTTCACAATATGTTCATAGTTCACAATATATCATCAATGGTACATCATATCCTTCTATTTTCGCATTTAATTACATTTACTTTGTAATGAATTATGTTACGATGAGTTTCATGTAAAAGCTTCGGCTTCAAAGCCCTTCCACCAAATGACATATCGATTGTTTTATGTCTTTTCATTGTAAAGTATGTATAAAATTGTTGTCATAGTTACATGCCTGAACGAGACAACCAATTGATTATATGTCTGTTCTGTCTGTTTATAAGGTACAATGAGTAATTTCATATTCTAAGAGTGATTGTGTATGTCTGCATGTCTTGACAACAAGTGTGTATCGTGTAGTGTTGTAGTACTACTGTAGCAAACAGACCAACGTTGTATCAATGTTTCAATATTATTCCTTGAGAAAAAAGTACACCAAACAACAATATTTTGGACCAGACCATTCGATAATAGGTTGGTGACGAGTTTAACAACGGTGAAAGGTGGCATAGTCGCATAGCTTAGGGATTAATAATAATAATAAAAATAAAATTCATTCACTAAATTAAAATAGGTAAGTGATGTGAAGTGTTGTTCTCAAAATATTTAGAGAGCAACAAAACAATGACTCTTTAAGATTGTGTAAACGTAAGTTGACCTGACGTTTCGATCCTAGCAGGATCTTCTCCAGAGGCCAAATGACACTTGCCATTTAGCCTCTGAAGAAGATCCTACTAGGATCGAAACGTCAGGCCAACTTAACTTTACACATTCTTTTACACAGGCTCGCTAGTGCATAAGCAGTTTGCTAACAGTTTTATTTTATTTTGACTCGTTAAGATGCAACACAACTACAAAACACCTCTCTTAATAGTGGAATATACTGACCGGCGAAGAGCGGGACATGATCCAGTTATGAATATAGACAAGTGATTTCGTCCAAGACTTATTCAGTCATTTGACTTCAAACCGTTTACATCTACAAGTGTACATAACGTTAATTACAATATTGTTTTATCTTGGTTGTTCAAGTTTACCGTACATCACTGTAAGAATGACAGTCATATGTTCCTTGTGCCCGCAAGGTTTTAATCTTCAACATCATCTGCAATGTCACATGGCCAGTGTACACGTAGGTGCGGGAGACTTTGTTTGTAAGACGTGTCAAAGATTTTTTTCAAAACGCAATGCCTTAACACCAGAGTAAACACGATGTAGAGGGAACGATCAACACCTGTACCGTCTGTGAACAGATATTTCTACGAAGAGATGCGTTAGTTAAACACTTGAAGACTCACGATAAGTCGTCTAATGAAAACGAGCGGTCTGCTAAAAGACAAGGAACATCCTCACCTGTCACCCATCCTCACCTTACAATTGGATGTGTGGACGATCAGAAAAGAGCCACATAAAAAAGAGGATGAGGGTCCGATCCGACGAAATATGAAAGTCAGAAAGCTGACGCCAAGGATCCAAGGAGATCGCATACTGCGAATCACCTACAAATGAGAAATAATTTAACTGGAACACCAATTAAAGCGGCTTTGGCAAGGATGACAAATTAAAGTTGAAAAACCCGGTCCGCTATTCTTAGAATCTCCTCTTGCCATATAGTTTAGGGCGTGTGGACAGTTCAAGGTTTAAACGAACTTCTATGAAAAACATTGGCTGGAAATACGGACCAAAGTTCAAACGAAGGGTTAACTGAGACAAAGTTTGTAAGTTGAATCTGCCAATCGCTCTATTGCGATGGACTTACCTCTACAAATGTTTCTCTATCGTATATCAGTATGCAAAGTTAGGCATGCTTCCATTTAACTACGATATCTTGGACAAATATTTTAACTTTTAGGAGTATGTTGAGATGGACACTGAATCTGCCTTTATTGCCATTGCAGCCAAAAAACTAGAAGATTTGCTCAACAAAGACCTGTACAAAGACTATCAACGGAATAAACATCAATGATTTCCACGTACAAATTCGGAAGAACATAAACAGTTACGACAATCCTACCCCTGGTGTGTTGAAGGTGGAATGTGAAGGAGAAGGCATTGTTGCCCTCAATAGTAAAATGTACTACTGCTTTGGCGGGACAAACAAAGAAACGTACAGCTGTAAAGGCAACAACCAAAAACGAAATGCCGTCAGAAAGGTTGTGTATGTCCCCCGATTGACTAAAGTAAAGGGACACACACAGCATTGTTTGCCCATGCAGGTCACATATGCGTACATGAAACTGAAACTTTTGTAAAGGTATCACATATGTTAATCACATTCTCTTTGTTCTTTAGATACCACCATGGCGATGCTCGGCACTGCTGCTGCTACACTCATTTCGAGTGCCCCGACGATTGTAAATGGAATTATCAGTGGGATTGGTTTTTATAACGATACATTCAAGTCACAGGGTGGACGATTCAACCTCGCAGTTGGAGTACTGAAAGATGGGGACGAATTACTCTATCAAGAAAAACACAGTCCACGTTTCGTGTGGTTTGCATGGCAAACACATCACTTCACATACCATCGTCAAGAAAATGAAGTGATCACATACGTTGAAGCCTGTGATAACTGGGGAAATGGCACAGGTGGGAGTCCAAAAATGACTCGTGGCGGACCAAATCACGATCGTGTAACAGTCATGGTGACGTCTCAATGGAGCAGGGGTTTTGATTTTACTGTTTCGGTGTATGGTCGAAAAAGGTAATTTTTACTGAATGTTTCATTTAATGGCTCGTACGCCTAATTGTGTTATTAGTTCAGAAGTGATCTCATGATTGATAATTAATATGCTATTTTATCATGGACATTTTCTCTTCAAACATTATCATACAAATTAATAAATAAATGAAGCATGAAACTTATTGCCGGCAGTTTTCCAATCATGATTTCAAATATTAATGATGTGATATTATGGATTCAGAAAGACGTTTAATACTCTAATTGACTATTTTACATCATACTTCGGATACCATCAACATAGGCAGTAAACATCATAGAATGTTGTGGACGAACCTTTCAGGTGATTGTAATGATTTTGGGACATAAGTTATCCCCGTTTTGCAAAGTATCATTGAAATATTTGAAATGACACATCAATAAAAAGTCATTAAAAAAATTTGACATATTACAGTACCGCAAAAACCGATCGTCAAATCCTGTTGCGATTCGCAAGATAACCGTCTGAAGAATTTTTAATTTTTTTCCTAAAAGCATACACATAAGATGCAGATGTTTATTTTGTAATATTCTTATAACAATATTAATTAGCTAATTTAATACCATTAATATGATGTGAAATTTCTAAAGCAACCCTAAACACGACAACATATATATTCCGTTTAGGGTGAAAACGCACGTGTAAGTACTAACTAATTACAACATATCTGACATATAGCCTCGCAAAATAAGCAAAGAAAACAGAAGAGGTCTGATTTAATCCTAGTTTACAAAGGCAATGCACGGCGAGATATTGAATAATAATTTAATTTATCAAACAGGTACCACAGCATGTACTATTCATGATCCTTAATAATTGCTTCCTTTGAAGTTTATATCTTTTTATTTAACTACTGGTGTAAAATTCGGAGGGACGGTGGAAGCATAATGTCGGTAGTAGTAATGGCGGGAAGAATACTCCAATGGTTTATGTCTACTTGGGTATTTTACTTTTCGACGACCATTGTGGAACTATGTTTCATAAGCTAACAATGCTTTGTTTTTGGAACACGCCAGGCGTTGCTAATTGACATATTAAGTGATTTTATGTTTACAAATTCAATCCACAAGCGGCTCGCTTTTAGCAAGGTTAGGGAACTTCGATTAATTGAGTATGTGTTAGTGTATCATTAACACATAACATTTAAACCCAAATAAACACCAACCAGTTCCCGCAAATTTCTCTGGGATATAATTGCAAGGAAAAGTAAGCGAAAATATTAAATTAAATACACGGGCCGTATTGTAGCTGCAATCTTCTGGAGAGACGTCAACATATCAAAAACTTGTTTCACTGCTCGGTTTGTTGTTATTTGCACAGTTCAGGTCATTGTTTTGTTCTTACATATAGTTTGGAAACATCCCCTTTAAATGATAATTACTAGCTTCTTCACATACATTTGGTAGTAACACAGTACGGAGGAACGTATCGTCACTAACAACAACACTAGGTTGTATATGTCATGTCCCCCGATTGACTAGGGGACATACACAACATTGTTTGCCAATGCTGGTCACACAAGAGTACATGAACTGTAGACTTTGTACCGGTATCACATATGTAAATCATATTCTCTTTGTTCTTCAGAGACAACCATGGCGCTGACCAGCCCCGCTCCTTAGACATGGAGTCGGGTTGTGGTGCCAATGAGCTTTCCAAAGGAGAAGCCCAGGTGACTGATACGAATACCGGGCAATCCAGGAAACAGGCTGGACCATTCAACCAAACAGTTGGAGTAAAGCGGCCTGAGGACAAGTTACGTAATCAAGAATCCAAAAGTACATGTCGCGTGGTGTCGGAAAATCAAACAAATAAATGCACATACCATAGTCCAAACAATGAAGGGATCACAAACGTTGAAGCCTGTGATAACTGGAGTGATGGTACAGGTGGGAGTCCAAAAATTACTCGTGGAGGACCAGGTCAAGATCATGAAACAGTCGAGCCTACGTCTCAACCCAGCAAGGGTTTTGATTCTACTGTTTCGGTGTATAGACATACAAGGTAATTTTTACTGAATGTTTCATTTACCGGCCCGTAGGCCTAATTGTGTAATAAGTTCAGAATTGATCTCATAATTGATAATTAATAAGTTATTCTATCATGGACATATTGTCTTTAAACAATGTCATTCAAATTAATAAATAAATGAAGCATGAAACTTATTGCCGGCAGTGTTCCAATCATGATTTCAAATATTAATGATGTGATATTATGGATTCAGAAAGACGTTTAATACTCTAATTGACTATTTTACATCATACTTCGGATACCATCAACATAGGCAGTAAACATCATAGAATGTTGTGGACGAACCTTTCAGGTGATTGTAATGATTTTGGGACATAAGTTATCCCCGTTTTGCAAAGTATCATTGAAATATTTGAAATGACACATCAATAAAAAGTCATTAAAAAAAATTGACATATTACAGTACCGCAAAAACCGATCGTCAAATCCTGTTGCGATTCGCAAGATAACCGTCTGAAGAATTTTTAATTTTTTTCCTAAAAGCATACACATAAGATGCAGATGTTTATTTTGTAATATTCTTATAACAAAATTAATTAGCTAATTTAATACCATTAATATGATGTGAAATTTCTAAAGCAACCCTAAACACGACAACATATATATTCCGTTTAGGGTGAAAACGCACGTTTAAGTACTAACTAATTACAACATATCTGACATATAGCCTCGCAAAATAAGCAAAGAAAACAGAAGAGGTCTGATTTAATCCTAGTTTACAAAGGCAATGCACGGCGAGATATTGAATAATAATTTAATTTATCAAACAGGTACCACAGCATGTACTATTCATGATCCTTAATAATTGCTTCCTTTGAAGTTTATATCTTTTTATTTAACTACTGGTGTAAAATTCGGAGGGACGGTGGAAGCATAATGTCGGTAGTAGTAATGGCGGGAAGAATACTCCAATGGTTTATGTCTACTTGGGTATTTTACTTTTCGACGACCATTGTGGAACTATGTTTCATAAGCTAACAATGCTTTGTTTTTGGAACACGCCAGGCGTTGCTAATTGACATATTAAGTGATTTTATGTTTACAAATTCAATCCACAAGCGGCTCGCTTTTAGCAAGGTTAGGGAACTTCGATTAATTGAGTATGTGTTAGTGTATCATTAACACATAACATTTAAACCCAAATAAACACCAACCAGTTCCCGCAAATTTCTCTGGGATATAATTGCAAGGAAAAGTAAGCGAAAATATTAAATTAAATACACGGGCCGTATTGTAGCTGCAATCTTCTGGAGAGACGTCAACATATCAAAAACTTGTTTCACTGCTCGGTTCGTTGTTATTTGCACAGTTCAGGTCATTGTTTTGTTCTTACATATAGTTTGGAAACATCCCCTTTAAATGATAATTACTAGCTTCTTCACATACATTTGGTAGTAACACAGTACGGAGGAACGTATCGTCAATAACAACAACACTAGGTTGTATATGTCATGTCCCCCGATTGACTAGGGGACATACACAACATTGTTTGCCCATGCTGGTCACACAAGAGTACATGAACTGTAGACTTTGTACCGGTATCACATATGTAAATCACATTCTATTTGTTCTTCAGAGACAACCATGGCGCTGACCAGCCCCGCTCCTTAGACATGGAGTCGGGTTGTGGTGCCAATGAGCTTTCCAAAGGAGAAGCCCAGGTGACTGATACGAATACCGGGCAATCCAGGAAACAGGCTGGACCATTCAACCAAACAGTTGGAGTAAAGCGGCCTGAGGACAAGTTACGTAATCAAGAATCCAAAAGTACATGTCGCGTGGTGTCGGAAAATCAAACAAATAAATGCACATACCATAGTCCAAACAATGAAGGGATCACAAACGTTGAAGCCTGTGATAACTGGAGTGATGGTACAGGTGGGAGTCCAAAAATTACTCGTGGAGGACCAGGTCAAGATCATGAAACAGTCGAGCCTACGTCTCAACCCAGCAAGGGTTTTGATTCTACTGTTTCGGTGTATAGACATACAAGGTAATTTTTACTGAATGTTTCATTTACCGGCCCGTAGGCCTAATTGTGTAATAAGTTCAGAATTGATCTCATAATTGATAATTAATAAGTTATTCTATCATGGACATATTGTCTTTAAACAATGTCATTCAAATTAATAAATAAATGAAGCATGAAACTTATTGCCGGCAGTGTTCCAATCATGATTTCAAATATTAATGATGTGATATTATGGATTCAGATAGACGTTTAATACTCTAATTGACTATTTTACATCATACTTCGGATACCATCAACATAGGCAGTAAATATCATAGAATGTTGTGGACGAACCTTTCAGGTGATTGTAATGATTTTGGGACATAAGTTATCCCCGTTTTGCAAAGTATCATTGAAATATTTGAAATGACACATCAATAAAAAGTCATTAAAAAAAATTGACATATTACAGTACCGCAAAAACCGATCGTCAAATCCTGTTGCGATTCGCAAGATAACCGTCTGAAGAATTTTTAATTTTTTTCCTAAAAGCATACACATAAGATGCAGATGTTTATTTTGTAATATTCTTATAACAAAATTAATTAGCTAATTTAATACCATTAATATGATGTGAAATTTCTAAAGCAACCCTAAACACGACAACATATATATTCCGTTTAGGGTGAAAACGCACGTTTAAGTACTAACTAATTACAACATATCTGACATATAGCCTCGCAAAATAAGCAAAGAAAACAGAAGAGGTCTGATTTAATCCTAGTTTACAAAGGCAATGCACGGCGAGATATTGAATAATAATTTAATTTATCAAACAGGTACCACAGCATGTACTATTCATGATCCTTAATAATTGCTTCCTTTGAAGTTTATATCTTTTTATTTAACTACTGGTGTAAAATTCGGAGGGACGGTGGAAGCATAATGTCGGTAGTAGTAATGGCGGGAAGAATACTCCAATGGTTTATGTCTACTTGGGTATTTTACTTTTCGACGACCATTGTGGAACTATGTTTCATAAGCGATCAATTGTGTATATGTTAGTGTATCATTAACACATAACGTTTAAACCCAAATAAACACCAATCAGTGCCCGCAAATTTCTCTGGGATGTAATTGCAAGGAAACCTAAGCGAAAGTATTAAATTAACTGACGGACCGTGTTATAGCTGCAATATTCTGGAGAGACGTCAAGATATCAGAAACTTGTTTCACTGCTCGGTTCGTTGTTATTTGCACAGTTCAGGTCTTTATTTTGTTCGTATATATTTGGAAACATCCCCTTTAAATGATATATTACTCACTTCTTCACAGACATTTGGTAACACAGTACGGAGGAACGTATCGTCACTAACAACAACACTAGGTTGTGTATGTCCCCTGATTGACTAGGGGGCTATACACAACATTGTTTGCCCAAACAGGTCACACAAGAGTAATTGGACCTGTAGACTTTGTACCGGTATCACATAATTATGTAAATCACATTCTATTTGTTTTTTCAGGTGGTGTTATGCCGTTAAACGTTGCTGCTGCTGCCACTGGTGTTGTTGCTGTTTTGGGATACACTAACAAATAATCAGCAGTTATTTTTACGACGCTTAAGCGACCACAAATGTGGGAGAAACCCGCAAGGGCTTATGGATTACAACTAACACGTTTGGGTGGCTCAAATTTTAAGTTGTAACTTATTGAGTTGTTTAGTTGTTAGTTATCAGCTGTTAGTTATCATTCGGTCAATTTTAGTTAACTCGTTGTTATTTAGCCTTTTAAGTTAGTGTTTCGCGTTAATTAATACAAGAAAATTTAAATAGTTGTTTTTCGTGACTTATTTTGGAGCTACTATATGTCATTCTTTGAACATTAAACATTTCCGTTAACATGTCTACAAATTACGGTGGAACATTTCTGTTAAAAGTTTCTATAGTTTGGTGGCCACGGTACAATATGTTATTCTATCATGGATACATTCTCTCCAAATATTATCATACAAATTAATAAATAAATAAATAAATAAAGCATGGAACTTATTGCCGGCAGTGTTCCAATCATGATTTCAAATAATAATAATGTGATATTACGACTTCGGAAAGACGTATAATAATCTAATTGAACGACAAGGAGAATACCAACAATGAACTAGATAGGCAAATTATATTTAGACGATTTTCATTGGAATAGGGAGCTTTTGCAAACCAAGACAATTATTATAAAGCAACGATAATATATTTCAGTAGTTTAAGAACAAATTTGTGAGGGTTTGCAGAAGGCGTGATGAGTTGTTACGCAAAAGCTATTTACATACAATAACGACTTGAAATTAGGTCATACCGAAATATTGAAGTTGTTTAAAGATGGTTAGATGATTCAATTCTAACCGTCAACAGACCATTGGGTTAAGGCTCAGTCTGGATATTTACGTCGGACATTTGTGTGACCTCAAAGTGTTCGGAAATGCAACAATGCGAAGAATGATTGTAAGCCAAGCTTGGTCGCTTCTACTAATAGAAATGCTTTACATAAATCGTCATTATTTGCGAAATGTATGGGGTTGATGCATCACCCTGTGCGTGTTTTGAGGTCAAACCACCTACATAATGTTCAGGTTAGCTCTAAATGCCAAATTACTGTTTTATTTTGGCCAATGAAAAACGTGTTTAATCTTAGCTATAGTATATATGATACCATTCTTTAGAATGGAAAAAGATACTGACTGAGGTAAATGTATTCCTCAAATTTCACTGTTGCTATTATCCTTGCATAAGTCGTATGTACAATCTATATCGAGTTCGGACGTGTCCAATTGACTTGCAATATCATATGTAGATATACTGTGGACTCGAGATAATACTTCTTCTGTATACGACGATCGATCACAATGTTGAGTGGGTTACATAGGCAATCAGATTGTGCGAAATTCGATGCACTTTGGTCCTTGATGATGGAAATCAATTGTACAATGTTATAGTAGAGACATATAATTTAATGCATATATAAAGACAAGTATGAAACCTTACATACATTTGTTAAATAACACAAGTTAGGTTTATTTAGCGTAATGCCAGCTGTAAACTCATAGCCCAACTCAGGAGTAACGTCACAGTATCCTGAGCATGCAGTTTTCAAAACACAACATTTGGCAAAGGGTCAATTAGTACACGCACGCATGCAGGCATGCACGGACGCACGCAATTGCTCAAGTATATTCGAGAACTGAAAGGAAGGAATGTCTTTCTAACAATAGAATTGTCATTTCAAGAAATGCCATTAACTGCAGACTGTTAGGTTCGTTTCTATTATATATACACCAACAGTTTTTGACAATATGTTTTATATTTAATAGAGGTTATAAAGAGACGCGTTTACCAGAATTTCTTGGTTTGTATTATATCTATATCATATTCGACAAAGAACTATAGGCTGCTTTTTCACCTCCTGATTTAATCGTGTTACTGGACCGTTTCAGAGATGAGGAAAAACATTCGTATAATTACGATTATGAATCGACTATCAAGTCAAGAGGATGACTTAAAAGAAAGGGATCTTTGGTTCCTGAACGATGACGAACAAGAATATAAAGTTAGTTCAATACTTAAATGAAAATAATGATTGGTATACTTTCACGCCCAAAGACTGACGCAAGTCATTGCTGTTATCATACTGTATTAGAGGAATTCCTCTAAACTAAGGGCATTTTGGTATGTTGTATAGTATTCATTTAGTAACGTTAGGGCTATGATTATTTCCTAGAGAAAATTGTAGTTCTGGATTTGCGAATACTTCCTAAGCATATTAAACACGTTCAAAAAAATCACAAATTGCCAATCTCGTTTAGTCATGTTTGAAATTGGCGGGAGTGAACGTTTCTTGAATGACATGTTGATCGTAGCGTTTACTCGGAACAGAATGGTTTCTTCTATTTTCATATAATCTGATCAACGACGTTTCTCGTCAAAACGGCATTCAACTGCACAACTATGTGTCCGTCTTTGCCAGTCTAAATCACCAGCATTACTTAACAATTTTTATAGACCAGTTCTGGGTCACAGATATTATCACGTGGTTCATATTTATAGGACAAATTGAGAGTATATGAGCCATTAGTTTGAAAGAAGAGTTTGTAATGAAATTGTTGAGTTATCAGTGTGATGTTAAGATTCCAGCAAATTATTATCATTTTGCGCAACTTACTTTGCTATCGATTCGCTATTCCACCAAAAAATATTTTCTTCATTCAGAAATTAATTAATAGCTGTTTAAAACGACAATATGGACCTAGGTATTTGTCTCTGCTATTTGTATTGTGATATCGCACGTAAAACATATATTGAATTAACATTTGATTGAGTTGGAATATTTTCTCCATGTTTCCGTCATATTTAGTTTAATCATTGAAATATTATAAGCTTAGCTGCTATACTTTTCATTTATTCGGTTCAGTTGTAGCCTATATCATTTGTATATACCGACACACTTTCAAACCTTAAAGACGCTAAATACATATTTCATGATAGTTGTTTCCCTATAGGAAGTATAATTAGTAGGACTATCCTGTGGTTGGCAGAACCGACACAAGGTTAAATCTCTTATTTGGAATAGAGATCAAGCTAGTTTGGATATTAAATCAAGGCATTGCCATTCGCAAAGGATTCGTGTCCAATTTAACATTCATTTCAAGGTAAATTGATTTTCATATTTAGTTACCAACTTTTTAACGTTGGAGATTTTAGAAAAACTGTATCATTGAAATTGAAATGAATCATAAGGAAATTAAGCAGAAAACACAAATGATTTCCTTATAGGGCGATTTATTTCACGTTCTAAATAAGCGTTTTCAGTCTCAGCCTACTTTTCCGATATATCTTTCAGAATGTTCATTATTAAGTTGAAGTAATAGCGGTATATACGACGGTATTCATCAGCTAGATCATTTGAAATAATAAATGGCATATACTATTTCTCGGAACCATCAGAAAATTTGTTGAACTTATCAAATTTACGTCTAATCCAAATCAAGATTGTACTGTTATCAATCGGGATAGAGATATCGTGGCGTTGTCTAATTTATCCCGTTCTATGACGTCATAAACTGACGAAAAAATGACGTCATAAACTGATTAACCTTGGTGAATTTCTCGACAGTGCTTACAATTGCTTGAGATTGCTTTCTTTCCATTACCATTTATAAAATGTCAGCTCATGAGATGCCTTGTCTGATCAAACTTAGCTACTCTCTTATTCGGACAGCCTAACCAACTAGGCCATAGACACTAATTGTTTGTCCAGAGGTTTGAAACCAGTACGAAAGTACGTTATTCCATTGTAAGGTTTTGCAACCTGTATCGAGCAATGCTAGTTTTGTGTTGGTGGCGTATTTTTAACATTGTGGTACAGCTCTTAAACGTACTTTTGGTAAAATGATGAAGTTAACTGTGAAGCACAATGACCGATCGATCAAATTTGCTGACCTCAAGCGAGACGACCAAATACTGATGTGTGTTTGGTTTTGCCATCCGTGTTGGCACGCCATTGTTTTGAAATTAAAGAAGCGCCAGCCGTGGAAAATGTCATTGATGTATATGTATTAACCAATTATTTTTTTGTAATGTATCTTTGTCTCTCTCAGTTAATTGGTAGTACCCCATGAATTTGTTTATTCAAAGACCGGTGTCAACGTTACGAAAAATATAGAAATAAATTACCCGAAAAGAAAAGTCATGTTTATGTGTCTATTTTGTTTGAAGCGTTTTGCACATTTCAGCATTTCGTCAACAGGGCCCCTTTAACCATTCAAACTAAAAACCAGTGTCGAATGGAAGAAATGTAACAAATTCATACAAATCTTTGTTTGAAAAAAGAGAAAAATATTTATTGCATTTTGTTCAATGATCAGCTTTGCCTAACAAGGAAAATATAACATACACCAATCAAACACGTACTCAAGAAAAGAAATTATCAGTCCTTTTGAGGAGTGGTAATTATAGAACAATTTGATATGCTTACACCATAAAGTTAACGACATAAAAATCAAACCAATTGAAAATTGATATCTAACTTATCAATGGAGAATAACATCTAACCATACGAGAAACTTCCATGTATGTAAATATATATATATCTATATCTATATATCTATATATATCTATATATATATATATATATATATATATATATATATAGATATGGATATATATATATATATATATATATATATATATATATATATATATACAAAATATATATATATAGGCCTAATAAAAATATATATATAGATAAGGATATATATATATATATTTATATTTTGTAATAATTTATTCAGGCGAGTAAGGTCCAGGAACATCTATTAACAGAAATAGTCCTACGGCAGAACAATTTGACATTTTATATCGAAGAGAAAATAGCTTCTACTTAGTTGAAACCCTATCTCGGTATCGTTCTCAACTCTATATATGTTCTTTGAATGTAACTTTTTCTTTACCATTTAGGATGTGGTTTCGACCTCAAGATGCAGTATTTCCAGCACTGTCTTAAAATTGGTCACTTTTATGACTAATTTATAATATCAGGCTCTTCAATAAAGAAAATATTGTAATTCACAAACTAAATCCCGCATAATCCAAACTAAAAGAACCATGTTAAAATAATCGGAAGAATGGCACTGATAAATCAATGCTAATTTTCAAGATCCCAAAATATTCCCCAAAAGTTTATTCTTTCGACAGATGAGAAGTTTCTTTGCAAACTTTATAAAAAATGTTTCTTTTTTAGAGACTTCTTTGCAAATGGTGCCAAAACACACAAGTCTGCCATATCATTACAACACCTTTGGTAGGTTTGCATTCAAGTAATGTGAAATTTCATTTCATGCATATAATGTTCGTTAATCATGACCAACATGATTCTCTAAAAGATATCGCTAAAAATTTTCTTGTGTAATAAGTTTGCTGTCAAGATTACATATCTCCGGCAATAAATCAACCAAAATGAACCAAATATGATGAAGAAGAAAAACAATACTACAAGAAAAAAAAAACTACAAATTTGTATGGTCCCCTTACCCCTTACCCTTAAAATGTTACATTTCTCAATGTGATGAAGCTCACTAAAAGTCCTTTTCGGCTGCAATACAGACTTTACCTAAAGATGCTTATCATTAAAACAGGTATAAATATAGAAAATATAAGAACTGGTCCACTTAAATTACCAAAATAGTGTCTCATAGTCGACAGAAACCAGTGTAAATAGCCTCCAGTTTTCTTTTTTGATTTCTATGGAAACAAAAAAAAATCATATGAAAATACAACACTGACATTAACATTTTGCAATTCATGTTTTTTACTCTAAAGTGACATTAGTATTGATATTGAAAAAAAAATCACCCTACGTCCAAGGGTTAAAATAAGCGGGCGCCCAGGCGCTATTCGCGCCCGCAAGCACTAAAATAGCGCCCCTGGACATGAAAATACAATACGCACGGGCGCTTTTTTGTTGGCAAATAAGCGCCCGCATACTCCTGTAAATATCAGCCTTATCATGCGCTGCACAGAAGCCTGAAACTAAATTGCATGCTAGTGCTATATAGTAACTGCTAGCGATTTGATAAATCACTGATCGGACGAGTGCATGCACAATAGCACTGGTGCACATGGTTTATATATCGCACAACACCTGTACTGATACGTACGTACATGCCGTACTTGAATTTTGTTTCTCCTATTTAGCTCCTGGTAGTGAGAAAATAGCTCCTGGTCCTACTGAAATTGCTGCGAACCAGGAGCCACTTTTTTAGAAAGTGGCTCCTGGTCCACAAATCCTTATTTCAACCCCTGCCTACGTCACAAAACAACTAGAGAGCTAATAAATTATTTCAACATTTTCATTTAATATAAAATATAAATGAATCATTTCCTTGGATCAAATAAAATGATAGTTTGAACAATACTCTCCTGGTTGACAAAATTCCTGCAAAGTAACACCCAACAAAAGTAGCACTCAACAAAATTGAACAATTAAATTTATATATTTGGTTGGCCTAATGAAAATCATCAAACTTCTCGTTTCCATTCAATTTACTTACAATTCAATTTCCATTCCATTCGATTTATTTTCATTTATTGATTTTGTGTATATGTGTGTGTATGTGTCAAATCTCAAAGGCGCATATATAAGCAATTTACAGAGATAACTAAGATCATTTTCCATTTCATGGCAACACTCTTTTCAATTGCAATATCATTAAAACATCTCTGATGACACTAATTAACAAAGAATCAAAACCATTTTGTGTTTCGAGTTATTGTTTAAATGGAGGCATAACCCTGACGACACTAAACCTTCTTTTGTCTTCAGCTCACGGATAACTCTATGAGACTCTTCCAATTGTTAATTTTATCTTCTAATTCTAGCTTCTGTAACTGTATCTATAGCATCCATTTTATCTACCGAAAAGTCAAGCGAGATATTAGGCATTGAAGTCAACGGTTTTGACCTAAAAGACGTAGACATTTTCAACTTAAACGATTGGGAAATATTCCATCGATTAAAAACCTGCTCCTTTGTTCATGACCGTAGATTGGAGCGCACTTGGAGGTATTTTACTCACATATTTTAGTCCGGAACTTTGAACAAACGATGTTATAGCTTGACTTTCTTTGGTCACAGGGCTAAGGTATGTTTCCACTTCTTTTCTTCTCCACCAGTTCTTTGAATTTTTGCTGAAGAAAAAATTAAGGGAAGATTGTGATTTAATATTTGTTTGAAAAGTAAATCAAATCAGCTAAACAATCACTCTAAAATCTTGTTATTATCACAAAAAAAGAGGACATTTCCTATGAATTTCCATAATCTGTTCTTGACTAAGTTACAAGAAGATGCAAAGCCAACCATCGTCTTAGGTTTTACAAGACTATAAATCATCTTCAAACTTTTCGATTAGTTTCAGCATTTTACAATATTTTGCAAGTGTGTCTCGTCGACAGTAAATTCATAGGTAGAAAACGATTACTGACTAAAACATTGAAGAGTAAAATGATTGTTGCCATGGTTTCCATTTAAAAAAATCTGCAGTGGACATTGAATAGAACAGTTTACATGTTCAATCTATAATAGCAACTTTTATCACCTAAGATTGAAGAATAAAAAAAGAGATGTTTTCTGGAGAAAAAAAAAGGGTAAGAAAGAAGATCGCTTACCTCCAAGAAGTGAAATGGTAATGGTATAGCTTTGCTCGGATAAACTTTGGTGGAGACTTTGGGAATGGATTATGGTCGATAAGATCGAGAACTGCAACCAAATGGAAAAGATAATCAGACGAAAGCTTATTAAGGCACAACAAGAGTGTCAACAAGAAAGCAGACCAGCTGATGCAAAGTCTTCTGCAAGCAAGGCCAAATCAATATCTAACAAGTTTCGAGAGTGTGTAAAAGTAAGTTGGCCTGACGTTTCGATCCTAGCAGGATCTTCTTCAGAGGCATAATGACAAGTAACAGTAACAGAAGGGACAAAAACACACACAGAATACAGATAGGTTAATTGAGCATGGTGAACACAAAGAGATAAATGTAAGGGGATTAGTAGACAAGGAATGGAGAGAAGAAAGAAAGAAACCAACTGGGGAAGAGGAGAGGTGGGAGATAAACAGTGGAGGGACAAAAAGAGGATTAAGGGAAGGGGGGAAAAGTTTGGAGAGTATCATGGCACACCTACAATGCCCAATTTGGGAAAGTTAAGATTACATAAGATTACATCCTATGCAGCCGGGCTGCAGGATGCTGCAGCCCCCTCAGCAGCTCCCCATTCTTGATAAATTACCTAAGAGGGATTTGTATCTTCTTGAGGAGGAAATGTATACACTTGTTTCTCCAATGCAGGGTTACAGGGAAGAAAGCTTTTAATGGCCTACTCCAGCGTGTGTAATTTTGAGATTCCTGCAAGGTGTGCAAGAGATGGTGCATTTCTTCCTTTCACGTACCCTGTACATAAACTGAATATGAAATTGTATAGCCACTGGTTTGCACCTAGAAAGTAATGCCATTTTCATTATTGGAAGCCAACAATACTATCACACTTTCTCATGTCTACATAAGAATTAAAGCCACAATTATCTATTATTATCAAGTTTTCAGAGCTATTTGCTATAAATTGGAATAAAAACTTCTCAATCATCGGAACAGGTTTTGAGGGAAATTCACAGAAAGTCCTCGTGGGAATTCACCGTGTAAAGATTTAATTATAGAAACAAAAACAGAAAATACAGAAACAGTGGAGAGGTGTGAAACAAAATATAAATGTAACGAGAACAGCAATGTTTGACTTTTCTTTTCATTTTGAAGTACCCATTTGTATCAGGAGAACTCTGTTGTTTGCTTTATAAGGACAATTTCCTATCTTGGAAACAGTAACTAAAAATAACCGGAGGTTCCAAGGCGTGGGTATCAAAGGACGTACACAGCCACAAATTTCTTAGTCAAGGGCCAGAGTGTACTACAAACTGTCTCCTGTTTTTTGGATCAGGTCAGAGTTACCATACAACGGAATGTGTATTATTTCGAATAGTATGTATAAAACTTTTTATTATGTAATTAGCTTGGCACAGATATATTTAAAGGTACAGTATATGTTCTTGAATATATAACAGACAACACAGGGAAATCCCCCTTCGTAGCAAACATGGTTCGTTGGAAATTCAGCAAGAGTTTCCACTTTGTTATAATTAGCAAGAGTTTCCACCTTGTTATAATTAGCAAGAGTTTCCACCTTGTTATAGCTCTGTAAATCTTTTAAAACAAAATGTTAAATAAAAATAAAAATAAAGGTTTTTAAAGGCTTTAAAGAGTATTTCGAAAAATAAAGAGCCCCTTTTCTAAATAAAGTTTTTGGTTAAATGTCTTGCTGGGAGGTCTAAGGTTTGGAAAAACTCAGATGAGGGGACGAGGAGGCAAGCCCAAAGAAGATGCTTCCTTTAGCAAACTGTAATATTGTAAAATAATAAAATCAGTACTAAAGTGAATCAATTACCTTCCTCTTGATTGGTTAATAATCGATAGATCAGGCTGATGAACCAAGGATTTTGTCGGGCCGAACCGAGAGCCGCGAACCACATCTGCCAATCCAGACGTGGTTGATGAGGAGCTGAAGTTATAAATTTTAATTTACGAACTTTACGAATGATTTCATAAAAGACTTATCTCTTTCGACAATTTAAACATGGGAATATGCTAGATCAAACTCTTCAGGAACAGCATTGTGGTAATTTATTATAAAAAGTCTCGAAGCGTATTTTTACACTATTGTATACACCTTTAATGACTATTACTTGAAATAAATTTCGGTTGGTCAAACTATTCAAGATATCTGGTTCAATCCAAACCAAATGAACAAGATTCGGATGTTACTATTAATATACAGTGTTTATGCCTAGATGTCTCAAAAGGAAGAAAATGAGCAACAATAAGTCAGAAACATATTTGGTGGCTGGGATATGGTGGCACCTTGGTCTGACAACATTAAATTCAGCATCTTCTCAACAGGTATTTATTTTAATGTACTTTGGGTGGTACTTTTTCTCATGTATGCAGACTAAATATTTTTTTTTAATCTATGCATATTTTGAAAGACCTATTTTTCTCCTTTCGGGACATCGGGGAACACATCAGATCAGTATCAGAAAAATCTGAGATGGTCGTCTGGCATTCCTCTTTGACCAACCTGTCACAATATTTTCACAAAATGAGATGAAATGTACTAAAGGCAATATTCCATTGAAGTCCCAAATTAATGAATAACTAAAATAACTTCAGAGGTCCTGTCCTCAAACCAAACAGGAAAGCAATTTTTTTTTTGTAATTCTGAATACTTAACAACAACTGCAGGAACAGCAGAGATGTCACCTGGCTTGTATTTAAATTCATATGGCTGAATTTATACCAAAAATGACCAAAGAAAAAAATTATTTACAAAAACAAATACTTTAATAGCCATGTGCGTTTTGTCATCTCTGAAAGGCTGAATGTTAATCTCCAACCGTTCTGATATGCCGGTTCATGGAGCTAAGTTGAACATTCGACACTGTAATGGTATATGTGTGTGGAGCAGAGTCACTATATTAAATATGAACCATAAATACCATATATTAAAGTGCTGTTATCACGAAATAAAACATGCTCAGGAGCACTGTACAAAAGAACCAATACCTGGAATATAAAATTACCAACGTAAGAAAACCTAAAAGTAATAACAGCAATAAAAGTAAAGAAATGATATAAGACAGGGTTATAAACCACAATAAAAAATATAAAAATAAAAATATACATAAAAATGGGCACAGTAATGTGGATAAAACAACGAATAAGATTAATGCCCATACTCAAGCCTAAAAAGATAAGTTTTAAAATGCTTCTTAAAAGTGTCAATAGTGATTATTATATAGAAACACTGTGATTTGACAGTACCTTCCAGTGATTTCAGGACTCAGCTTAGGAAGGACTTACCATCCTCTGTCGGGGAAAAGGTGAATCAAATTTACACTGGGATTATACCGTGTGATTTTGATTTTTTTTATTCAGCAAATTATAATATATTACAATATAAATTTCGCACGTACGCGATACCTTAACATAAAATAAAATGACAAATCGATGAGATTCAAAACATACTAGTTGGACTTTGAACGCAAATAGGATTTCACGTCCTTTCTACTGGTATAGCAAAGCAACCTTGTTAACTATTAGCCGAAGTGCACCATATTCCACTTATATAGAATATATAGGCCTATATACAAACATAAATATAAACGCAATTGGTGTGCTAACGAGTGTTCTGGATGTATATAGATAACAATATTCCAAAGCAAAAGAAATAAATTCATCTACGTATAAAAAGGTATTATGTGACCTGCACCAGCGATTTTTTCTTTGTGTGTGCAGTATAGGCCCATTAAATACTGCCATTTTATCATTTATATTTCATTTTTATGGCATGACAACGTGCAGGGTGGCAAGCAATCTCCATGTTAAGCTTTTAATATACGACTAACAGTGGATAAATTCGCAACGATAGAACCGAACTGTGAGACTTATATGTTAAAGCATGAACCTATTCTGAAATAGCGCCATGGTTGATGTAGCATTACAAACTTTTACCATATATGTCATGGTATACCGATATATAATCAAATGGTCTGTCTCGGAGTTCTAAACTTAACTACTGTTGTAAACCTATACTGGCAGTTTCAAAGTTTAATATTTTGCAGATAATTGTGATGGCAGGTTTAATATTACTGTCTCTATTGTTATGTTTAGAATGAACTTATCCTTAAATATATGATTAGTTTAAGTTTTTTTAATTCTAACAAGACGAACTACATTTCCATGTAATATATACTTAACCTGGCCTTTTGCAAACGCACGGTGGATTCTCGGAAAACCGACGATTGAATTGCTGGAAAGTGATGCATGGTGTCATATTGTAAACCGGAGTGAATATTTTCCCAGTGTTGATTTGCCCTGAAGTACAGGGAATATGCAGAACTCCCTTCACCTATACGGAGTTTATTCATTCTTGCATTTATTTCTCATTTATTACATGGGGTGGTTTTCTTTCATGCAAAGAACACTTTGATTTTATGAACAGGATGCGATGTTCATGCTTTTTCACAAAAATTATGTCATGGTCGCTTGTAAAGTTTGTTTTCCAAAGTAGTCGGGGCTATAGTTTCCACTTCCCGCCCCTTAATCCCTTTTCCCAGGCTTGTCCGTATTAACTTCCTGATCCGTGACATGGAGTTAACAAGCAATTAGTTGAACCTCTGCCAAACATTTATGTATACAATAACTTTGTAAACATGTAAGGAAAACGAAACTAACAGCTTCATACAACCATGGAGCTGTTTATAGCTCCATGATACAACTGAAAAAACTATGACGTCACACAGTGATCCTATAAAACAGAGGCCTTACTTTTGAGCATGACATTCAGACATAACTTCTAATGAAATCAACGAAGCGTTAAAAAAGGTGAATTCTCAGAAAAGCAGGATACGTGCTGCTACAAGCTCAAGATGTACACAGGTTCGTTAATTTTTATTCATTTGAATTACAATAAACAGTTTATTTATTTAGTATCGAATTAATATAAATTACATCAGGTTTTCAGAGGATGTCTTAGTTTCGTATGTCAATTTTAAGTTATACTCAAGTACGCTAGTCAAATGTAAGAAGGCCCGGAATCAATCTTAGTTGCCATATCGGGTGACTTGTTACCTCAAAAATATATATTGTACATTATGTATATCGAAAATCTGAGCTACATATATGAAACCAATTTACTTTCTACTGCGTTGTATATTTAATCAGGTCGAATGAATTAAAGCTTATATTTGGTGTAGGATGCCTGGGATAGTGTTTAATTTAATGTGAATAGTCACATATGCTTGTTGGACCTATTCTGCCAGATAGGCTGAATTTACAGATTAGTCAAGTCCCAATATAGAGACCCTAATATATACTGAACCCCAAGTTTTACGTACCTCTCTGAGCACCATCCCACAAGCTATATATCCAAATTTTGCTTTTCGGGTTGTACATGCAGCAAACTTGATTAGGCGGGGCATATGTATCTTGGGGTTCTAGAGGATTGTAGTGTGATATTGCTTGTACATTTCCTTGCTTCCATCAAATAGGATGCATCAGTTAATTGTAGCAAATTTTAAAATGTAAAATTTATAACAAAAACATGATTGATTCGCATCTAGCCATCCCATAATGGTCCAGCCACGTATCTAAATCAGCCAGGGAAATTTGAATTACACCTACCGCTCCCCCCCCCCCCCCATCACACACACACCCTTGAAGTCATGTGCACATCACTGCTCGGAACCACCGTGGCACCAGCGAGTCGGTAAAGACCTATCCACTCGATAATTTCAATTCAAATCACTTCAACTTTCTTTCAACCTACACTGTTCAAAGAATTTACAATGATCTGTTTAGACAAGAGACTTAAAACAAAATAAATGTTTGAAGGGATTAAACAAGGAAGCTACTAAAAGCTTGTGGGATAACAAATATTATCGTTCCCTAACCTCATTTGTTAGACTTTTCAGCTTAATGCGTTCTTTGTTTCCTGTCTAGAATTGAACAAACTCAATGCCACAGCTGCAGAAACTGTTTGGACTTTGTCTTCTACAGGTAATGTACCGTTTTATAAATCATTAAAATCGTAAATATAATGCACGAAAATTCCAAGTATGAAATCCTTGTACGGCGACTTATCAATGAGGTCTCAAATCAGAATGAAAGTAAGCAGTAGAAGGATCAGATAAAACAGTCCAATATTATCTAACCTAACATTAATCTAGTCAAGTAGAGAAACCAGTTGTAAACAACATAAAACAGTACTAGAAATAGACATGTTGATATACATTGAACTATGCATGCATATCATGACCGCGGGCAGCCGTATTGTGAACTTAAGAAATGGGACAACATCTGTATCTTAAAGACCCTGGTATCCAACGTTCTTTGCTTGGTGACCGGTACTGTGGTCATCTTGGCGACCCTCCGGTGGCGGATGCTATACCCTGGGAATTTACGGGGAGGGGAGGGGTATGCCCCTGCCTTGTGAGAAATATTTTAATAGGACTAAGAACGTTGAGGTGCAGAATTGAATTTGGGACATTGGTTGCTATCGGCTCATTGAACCAATCGGCGGCGTTTGTGTCTTGAAAAATGACTCATATGTTGCCTCGGACGACAATAGTACCCTTCGTGGTTAAACTGATATTATTATTATCATTATTATTGTAACGTATGGTAATCAATACAAGTTTCGGTGTTATATCCTAGTGAGGGTACCGTCACCCCTAGATAAGATTACCTTCATGATCAGATTTCCAAGAAAAAATTGTTTGTTTAGAACAGTACTTAAGTCTTATGTATAGAGGAACGACATTGAAAACCAATGTAGCCTATACTGCCTGTTTACAAACGATTCTGAAGTGTATACTTTATAAATTAAGGAGACAAGGGGATAAACAAGAACATCAAAATATGACCCTACCCCACCCCTCCTCAAAAAGCATATGTTATGCTTAGGGTTCCTCTAAGGGAGGATTTTAGGCGAAGTCATAATGTTGATAAGTATAGTCAATGAGAAAGCAAATATTTGAGTGCTGGTAAGGTATCTAAAGATTTCGGTTTTCAAGATGTTTACCATTAAAACAAGATCATTTTTCTGGGATGTTCCTTTAAGGTTTAAGTGCTGATAAAGTCGGCTCTTCGGTATACGCCATAATGTTAATCCTTTATTTTTATAAATCGTAATAACTTGACCGAAAAAAATGTATTTCAGTGTATTTCAATCTATAAAGACATTCAACATCAATTAATTCATTGATACCCCATGCATTGATTCCCTTGCGTTATCACAATGATAGAAAAAGATTATAGCAAATGTCTCTGAATTTTTCGGGCACCTACTGAAAGAAAAATAAATTGCAATGTGTTTTTCAATGGTTAAAACGATATTATTAATATCATTATTATTGTAACGACTACCCCAATAATTCTAACCAATATGGAAAGGTAATAACACGGCAAATGGTTGTATGTTATTGGCATGCGATGTAATAACCGATGCATGCCTATATGATATGCACATTAACATGTTGAACGCGCGCACAAATTTTGGTTATATTTTTCGGGCAAGTCGTTACAGCTCCCCCCCCCCCCCCCAATCAAATTGGGCTCCTACGCATATGTCCCTAGCCCCAGGGTGCTCTAAAGTGCGGAGTTAGAAACAAAAATCATAATTTGCACAATCGTTCTATTGAATTATTACGGTCACTTTCTCGAATGTTATTTATAAAAATGTGGCATGCAGCCTATACATAATGACCTTCATGTTTTCGTTCAAACAGGTGACCCGGGCGGTTCAGATGCTCCGTTTGATGTCCTAGGCATTATAATCATCATAGTAATTGTCCTATGTTGTTGTGGCTGTTGCTGTGCTGCCTCTGACGACGATCATGATTCCGGAAGATCCTCTCGCCGGACTCAGAGTGCGATAGTCATCACCGAAGTTACGGCATTGGTGATTGAATAATAACCCAAGTTGTATTACGTTGTATCTTAAGATGCATTTTCCCATGGGGTGAAGCCGGGAAACATGCCATCCCAGTTTTGTGAAGTAACCTTAAGTGCCCTTTTAATTGATCAAAAGTTCCCCTCCCCCTTCTTGGTAACAAAAAGTATTATTTGTCTAGTTGATATCGTAAAAGTGCTCTTGTTTAAGAGGTGACAGAAAAAAGGGAAGTAAAAGCATGTGGTTTTTGTTGAAAATCATTCAAATGCTGAAATTTGTGATACGTGCTGCCGAGAGGATCCGTTTTATTCGAATTGTTCTAATGTAACTTTGTTGGTTTGTTTAATTACCCCTCACATCAAAGCCACATATGTCGCTGCCTCTCGGATGTTGTGCCCCGTTAGATTAAACACTCTTCCACAGCCCGTGTCTTGTTGTGGCCACTTATAGTTGATGTATAGCGTAACCATCTATTTCGTTAGCCTTCAAGTTGGTCTTTTCGTGTCAATTTGAGCAAAGCTATGTATTACTAATCACATAGTAAGATGCCTAAGAAAACGAGGTTGTACTTACATTCATTTGATTACCTGCATTAAGTGAGTTGCGGGGCGGCGCTGAGGACGAGGCAAAGGGAGGGGTTGTGGATGACGGGGTAGGATGCAGAAGTTCCCCTCCGTTTGAAAAAAACCTCACCTTACAGAAATGATAGGCCTACCATCAAAGGTCTGGGACTGAAGTGGGCGATCCTGGATTGAAGTAGTGGGGTTTTTTCCACACTTAGTGGGATGCTAATTTACCTTACTTCATATGTATGTTTGAGGAGATAAGCGGTTTAATTTTGAACCTATTACTTATTAAATTATCATTGAATTACTTGAAAACATCGATATTTACGTCGTTTAGCCTAATAGTATGGGATTGATTATTTTAGAGGGTAGTACTGGCTTGATATGTTTTTGGTAAGTAAATTCAACTGTTTCAGGGATATGAAGAGACTAAACAAATACCGATATTATTCATGTGTAGCCTACTTACTGCTCAAACTTACTATGTTGAACTTTATATCAAGTTTCGAACTTCATAAAACGTGGAGAGTATTGTGGAGAGAATACGTTGTTAAAACTGCAATTTTGCGATTACCTTTGCTGTAGAGTTCAAATGGTACGGATACAAAGTTTGAGAAATGTACTGCCAATTTGTTTAGAATGTTCTAAATGATAGCCACTACAATATGTTAACCACAGGAATGTAGCACCTGGCAACTATCACATTGTACAAGGTCAAGCAAGAGTGCAATTTGTGCTCGAGTAAAATTTCTAAGTACACCTAATTAGCTCTATAAATATATATTAGGAATTTTTATCTTTAAATCATTGTGATTAAATGGCAGAAATGAACGAAACGAATTGTCCAGTTGGTCTTTGAAGTTTGTGCCAACGTCGGAAAAAAATCCTGTGACCCACTGCAGCAACAGAGTGCTTTGTTCTATCATTTGCTTCCCGAGAGGAAGAAGCTACATTGCCAACACAGGAAGCTAATGTACTCGACACGTAACTTCATAACACAAGGCATTTCGCTGATAATCTATCCACTGATTGCTACGAGACATGTAATTGATGGCGTGAAATAAACGAAAATGAATTGTTAATGTGACCTGCAATGTTACTACAAACATTACTGCAGATAAACCTAACAGTATTCTCCCTTGTATATTTACTGTGACTGCTTGTCTGCGTCTGTACGTAATGATGATGTACGTACTTCTGCAGTAAACGTTGAGGTCCGTGTTGTATTCTTACAGCACTGTCCAGTATTTTGTCAGATATTACGTGTATGCTTACACGATATTCTCACTGGAACTTTTCTTTAACTCTCTCAGACATAGCCAGTCGGTATAAAACATTTTAATCCTGTATGTGTACAATAATAATTCCTTTTGCATACGGGTGTTCTATGTGTACAATGATATTGCTGTTCTACTACAGGAACTTTTGTGCAACAACAATACTTGTCAATGGGTTAGCAGTATACCTCTTTATGAATACAATATTATTGCTGTTCATGTATGAGGATCTGTTGTACTTCTCTAGACGGTGTGTTAACAGTTCTCTACTGTGAGTTGAAAATAGCATTGCTTTTCACTTAACAGGGCATTTCGCTGATAATCTATCCACTGATTGCTACGAGACATGTAATTGATGGCGTGAAATAAACGTAAATGAATTGTTAATGTGACCTGCAATGTTACTACAAACATTACTGCAGATAAACCTAACAGTATTCTCCCTTGTATATTTACTGCGACTGCTTTGTTACTGCAAACGTCACTGTAGATCAGCATAACTGCATAGTTATTGCATTATTACTGTAACGGTATTGTACTACACACATTAACTGTAGATCAACCGATTGCAATATTATTGTAATGGTATTGTTACCATAAACATAACTGCAGATAAACGTTACTGGATTCTCCCTGTATTTGACGGTAAATGCATTGTTACTGTAACGGCTTTGTGACTACAAATATTACTGCAAATAAAGGTAACTGCATTCTCCCTGTATTTGACTGTAACTGCATTGTTACTGCAACATTACTGCAGATAAACGTTACTGCATTCTCACGTATTTAACTGTAAATGCACTGTAACGGCTTTGTGCCTTCAAACATTTCTGCAAATAAAGGTAACTGCCTCCTCCCTGTATTTGACTGTAACAACATTGTTACTGCAAACATTACTGCAGATCTACTTAACTGCATTGTTACTGCAATATTACTGTAACGGCATTGTTACTACAAACATTACTGCAGATAAACGTAACAGCATTCTCACTGTATTTTGGTCTGTGATGGCTTTATTACTGCAAACATAATTGTACGAGATCAACTTAACTGCATTGTTATACTGTAACGGCATTGCTATTACAAACATTACTGCAAATAAAAGAAACTGCATTCTCCCT
Organism: Apostichopus japonicus; assembly: GCF_037975245.1. Taxonomy (NCBI): domain Eukaryota; kingdom Metazoa; phylum Echinodermata; class Holothuroidea; order Aspidochirotida; family Stichopodidae; genus Apostichopus; species Apostichopus japonicus. The sequence goes on from NC_092567.1 coordinate 17,828,527, forward strand.
GTATTTTTACTGTGACTGCCTTGTTACTGCAATTTTACTTCATTGTTACTGCAACTTTACTGTAATTGCATGGTTACACCAAACGTTACTTTAGATACACCTAAGTGCATTTTTACTGTATCGTTACTGCATTGTTTGGTTGGTGCATTTTCGGGAATATTTAGATTGAAAACGGGGGATGTACACCCCACATGCTCACTCCCCCCGTAACTCTGCTATATTTGTGGTGGTGTGGGAATGATGATGGGTTGTAGAAAGGGGCATAGCCAACATTCGTGGTGTGAGGGGCAAAGGCAACCCCCCCCCCACGCTTGCATACAGGAATAAGACTTTCAATGACACTATGAAGGCTCTACCCTCTGAAACGAGTTCTTGGGGACCGGGCACACATTTTGCTGACATCTGTTCTAGGGAAGGGCCTTTCAGAAAACTTTGTTTCGGTAAGAGGACTGTGATGCAAAATGGTGCTATCACTTCCATGCAAATGGAGATTCTGTGTTTTACTGAAAACGATAATCAGGTGACATACGACGTAAGAAATTTTGACTAAAAGTGTCAATTATTGAAGCATTGTTAAAAGGAATATTCTACTCAAGTTTTCGCCTGAAAATTCAATATATTAAATTATGATAAAACGATTTTCAAATTCAAATTCAAATTAGACTGTCTTTCTGAAGGGTATGGACCTATTTTAAACACATTATACTGAAAATGTATGACACTTGATAAAGAGGACAACATCCGTTGTCCTCATTATTCTGAGAAGAATTTAAATATCACGAATTTTATTTGAAGAAAAAAAAACAATCACAGAAAACCTCACAAAATGATCAAATTTGGACGAAAAATCGAGGTTTCCAAATATCAGTCTAAATATTGACAATGGATTCATGTGGATCAGAAGCATGTTCCCTACAAAATGATCGAAAATGATCAACAGTCCGAAGAATCTCAGTAGGCTAATCTTCAGTCCGCTAAACCTCAGTCGGATGACCCTCGACTCGGTGTGGTGAACTTCGATAGGCTGTCTTTCAGTCAGTCAAATTCAATAGAGTAACCACAGTGTAGAATTGGGAAAAACTTGAAGGACGCCACCAACAGAATCTAGGTCTCGCTCATGACTTTATTTACGTTAACCGATTCACTGCAAACGAGAACAAATTAAACCAAGATAAAATAATAAAATATACAAGAAAAAGATACATTAAGACATACAGAAATACTGTCACAAACGGCCTTCCTAAGATCGATGGACGATACCATAACGGACTAGAAACACACACGATATTGTGACTAAAATACAAGTAAAGCGATGTACACTCACGTAAGGTAAAATACAACAAAAGAAATTAACTAGAGTAAGGACAAGAGCTTATGAACGCTCCGGGATGGGTTATGATCTTGTACACATATACAAGCTAGGTAACGCACAAAACCTAGGCCAACAACAACAATAGTGCAATGTAACTTATCCTAAATGGTTAACAGTGCAACCGTAAACTCAACTTAAATAACTTATTTATCTTAACTACACAAATGTCAAATCAAATCAACTACACCGTAATTCTTACCGAAGTTTTGTGACCTTTAAAAATGTTCCCGCATCTACAGATAAAATGCATATGAACTAAAAGAATAACTTTAAAAGTAAGCTTTAACATCACGCTTAAGGCGTTAGTGTCGCCATGTTGTTTCTTAAAGAATAACGTACAAAACCCGTCGAGCGCCCTCCCCTATACCTAGAAACTACACTGCAACATTCCGGCCCTTTAATTGTAACATCAATTACACAAACTAGTAGTTCCACTTAAACGCGGAAGCATAAGACCATAAAAATTAAAGAAATCAACCAAACCCAAATAACTGTCAATTTGAATTACAAACATAACATAGTGTCCTTTAGCCACCACCCAAAACATAATGTAACCGACAGGATCCTAAGAGAATTGGTGGGAAAAGGGGTAGTTACTCTTCCCTTCACATTCTAGCAACAAACATAGCTTATGGATTGGTCTTTCCAGTGTTGAGTGTTGTGTTTTGATGCAACAGGATCTGACGTGGCCCTTACTGTCAACTTTGGTCTCCAGCACACGTCCCAACAACCAGCTGTTCCTTGGCAGAGATTCGTCAACGACAGAAACGACGTCCCCTTTCTGGATGTTTCTTTTGGGCGAGAACCATTTTTGCCTCTTCTGCAGTAGTGGAAGATATTCCTTGCGCCATCTTGCCCAAAATAAGTCTGCAAGATATTGGACTTGGCGCCATCGCCTGCGGACGTAGACATCCTTTCTGTCAAATACACCTGGCGGCATCAACGCACAGCTCCTCATGGTCAACAGCATATTTGGCGTCAACGGCTTAATGTCCTCCGGGTGGGTGGAAACAGTAGTTAGGGGTCTCTCATTGACTACGTTTTCAATCTCGCACATTAATGTAGCAAGACCTTCGTCATCAAGTCGCATGGTCTGTTCCTTTAAGATGCCGTTCATAACTTTCCTAACAACTCTTATCATAGCTCCCCAAATGCCACCAAAGTGGGAGGCGGCAGGAGGGTTAAACTCCCATGTGATACCTCGCTGGGCCAGCCAGTCAGGGATGTCGCTTTTGTTCCAAGCCTTCAATGCTTCTCTCAAAGTTCTCTCCGTACCAACAAAATTGGTACCATTATCGCTTCGAATGCTACTTATTGATCCTCTCCTGCACAGAAATCTTCTCAGCGCATTCAAGCAGCTGTCACTGTCAGCCGAGTGCAGGATCTCAAGGTGTATGGCCCTTGTGGCTATACAAGTGAGTATGAGTCCATATCTTTTGACTATACTCCTTCCTCTTTTGATCTCAAACGGACCAAACATGTCAATACCGGTATGATCAAATGGCGGCCTGTCACTTGTTACCCTTTCAATTGGTAGAGCAGCCATCTTTTGTTCACCTCTTTTGGCTTGGTACTTTCTGCATATGGTGCACTTGCCAACTATACTTCGGATGATAGTTCCGGCACCGACTACCCAATACTTCTTCCACAGTCTCACGAGGATGGCAGACTTGCCCATGTGACCCAATGACTTGTGCGTTTCCAGAACTATAAGACGGGCAACTGGTGAACTCTTAGGTATGACTATCTGATGCTTGGTTTCTTCAGGTAAATCAGCCCTTCTCAATCTACCTCCAACGACAATTAGACCACCTCGCAATATGGGGTCTAGTGTTCGCAATGGACTTTTCCTCATCACTGAGTTGATTTCTTTCTCCGAACCACTGGTTAGGGCTTTCAACTCTGCCTCAAAGTGCCTGTTTTGCTCATGGGAAAGAATGAGCGTTTCTGCAGCCTTCAAATTATCTACAGTCAAGTGGGAGCAAACAGATTCAGACCGGCATCTCGCTCGCACCTTCTTCGTAAATTTGATGACTGTGCCCACTACTCTTTTGAGCTTGGAGTAACTCTAACACCTATCAATCAAGTCGTCAACAAAGCAGGCATGGTTTCTTTCGACGACCACATTACACACTCTCTTTAACTCAGGGTCGTCGTCTATCGATGCAATATGGTCTTGTGGGGTGTACCATTCCTCACTTGACCGATACAGGAAATCTGGTCCATTTGTCCATCTCTTATTACTGAGGAAATCATCAATGCGTTGGCCTCGGGATGCTTCATCGGCTGGATTGTCATGAGTGTTGACGTGATGCCACTGGTTGATATTTGTAAGATCCAAGATCACCGACACTCTATTGGCGACAAATGCTTTGAATCTGCGAGTGTCGTTGCTAATGTACTTTAGTACAGTCTGACTATCAGACCAGTAGAACACTTCTTTCACGTCCAGCTCAAACAAGATCATACTGGTAAGGCGAGCAGCCATTGTAGCAGCTGTCAACTCAAGGCGAGGAATCGATGTGTACTTCAAGGGGGCTACTCTGCTCCTAGCAAATATTAGTGAAACCTGTAGATTGCCCTCTTTGTCCTTTTGACGAAGGTAGGCACACATACCATAACCCGTATCACTGGCATCAGAGAAGACATGCAGCTGTCTGTCAACAACCTCAGCAAACAAATCAGACTTCACACATCTTTGGACACCCCATTCCTTCAGTCGCTCCAACTCGCACAACCAACGCTGCCAAATCTGCAGGGAAGCATCATCGATGGGTTCATCCCATCCCAAACCCTTGCGACATATATCTTGCAGTAGCATCTTTGCTGGCAACACAAAGGGAGCTACAAATCCGAGAGGGTCAAAGAGAGAACATACAACAGACAACAGGCCTCTCCTTGTGTGATCCCTTTTCACAGGTGTTACTTCAAACTTTAGCATATCAGTCTGCGGTGACCACTGTACACCAAGGGCACGGCTGATTGGAATGCCCTGCTGGTTGAGATCTAATGACTTCAACTCTGGAGCTCGATCGTCGCTGGGGATAGAGGCTAGTACCTCCTTACTATTCGACATCCATTTCGTGAGTCTGAACCCGCCTTGAACACACAAATCAGTCAGGCCCTTTGCTAATGCCATGGCCTTGGAACTGTCTGAAGCTGTTGCCAGACAATCGTCTACGTAAAATGAATCCCGGATAGCCTTCCGTACATCAGGACTATATTTGTTTCCATGGTCTTCTCCTGTCTTCTGAAGTGCCCTGTTGGCAATGGCCGATGATGATATGGCTCCAAAGAGGTGACGAGTCATCCTGTAAATCTTTAACTCTTCTTCCTCATTGCTCCTCCACAGAAATCTGAGAACATCACGATCCTCAGGTGGTACAACAACTTGAAGGAACATTCCTTCGATATCGGCCATGACCGCAACTTTCTCTTCCCTATACCTGAGAAGAACACCCACCAGGCTGTTTGTGATGTCCGGCCCCTGTAGAAGTAGGTCGTTCAGGGAGACGCCGGCTTGTTTGGCTGCACAATCGAAGACCACCCTTACTTTGCCTGGTTTCTTGTCACTGATAACGGGATGGTGGGGAAGATACCACTCCCTACCCTCGTACGAGGTCTCACAAACTTGTTCCATGTAGCCACGATCGTACATCTTGTTCATGAACTCTACATACTTAATTTTCAGCTCTGGGTCTCGTCGAAACCGCCTTTCTAGCATTTCGAACCTCTTCCTAGCTTGTCCTTTGTTATTGGGTAGGATCGAATTTGGATCTATCCATGGCAAGGGAATGACATAACGCCCTCCTACCGACTCGATACCATCCTCGATAATTTTGACAAATTTCTTGTCTGCTACTGACATCCCAAGTCTCTCTGTTCATTGGCTCTCAGGGAAGTCTACCTTTGTGGCTTGTTGGACCAATTGGGTCAATTGATAATGGTCCTCGACGGCTCTCGCCTCCACTCTGTTAACGGTGTGAGTATTCAAGGACGAACCTGGTCTCACAATGCTCCACGGGATCCAACCCAGTAGAGAACGTTGGGCAAAGGGTGAGCCATGCGGCCCTGTAATCATCTCAAGTGGTGTATACGCATCGGCAACGGCGTTCCCTATCATCAAACCGATATCTGCATTAATCTGTCTCAGTGAGACCTTGCCCCTGAGATGGTCCCAGGCATCAACATCCTTTTGCGTCGGTATGTGTTCTCTAGTCACAGGGAGGCATTCCTTGGTGTAGACATTGGGCAGCTTGATGTCTCTGCCCCCATCCAAGTTACTGATCGCCAAGTTACAAACTATGCTGGTTTCAAGAGTATATGGCGCAGCCATAGTTTCAATTGGTATCCTTGCTCTTCTTCCTCCAACACCTAACTGTTGTCTTAGTTGATCTGTGCAAAAGGATATGCTCGAACCCGGATCTAAGAATGCATATGTCTGCAGAGCCCGGCCGTTCTTTATGGACTTAATAACCACTGGGATTATAGCCATCGTGCACAACCCATCATTAGTTCCACACGCCGACGCAACTTCTTTGGACTGACTTACTTCTCTCGTTACACCTGGCAGATCATCTCTGTGAAGCTCTGTAGGGTGTCGTTTCTGACACTTAGTGCATTTCAGGCGATTCTTACAAAACTTGGATCTATGACCCGACTTAAGGCATCCAAAACAAAGTCCCCATTTTTGAACCCACTTAACTCTATGGTCAAGCGTCGCCTGCTGGAATTGCTCGCAGACCACAGATTCATGATCTCCCTGGCATAGGTCGCAAGAGATAGACTTTGGCTGTATTGTGGCACAGGATTTCTTGTTGGATGATCTCTGATACTGGTATGAGGCAGTTTCATTAGCATGGCAATCAAATGTTGGGATGTTGGCCTCTTCTGCCCTTTCAGCAATAAACTTGGCAAACACCTCAAAAGAAGGGAAATGGCCTTCGTTGTTGTTGTACTTCATAATAACTGTCCGCCATTTGCTTTCGATGTACAAGGGTAGCTTAGCAATTATCTTGTAGTTTTCCTGGGGGTAGTCTAGGATCCCCAAGTCATGAATTGACCCTTTAGCTGCACATATTTCATCAAGGAAATTCGATAACCTCTTCAAACCAGCAGAATCTCGCCCGTTGATTTTAGGCCAATTTTCCAGCTTTCCTAGAAATGCACGGCTCATCACAGCATCCCCTCCATACCAATAATGCAATTTCTTACGTGCCTTGTCATATGCAACACTATCTTGCATAAGCAGGTAGCCACTAATCATGGTGAGTGGTTCCCCCTCAAGGTGTTGACTAAGTAGGTTCAGCTTCTCAGCAGCGGTGTTCGCTCTTGATGCAATGAGGTTGTCGAATGTACTGATCCACATTGGATATTTCAAAGGGTCACCTTTGAACTGCTCCACTCTTATGGGAGGCAGTCGAAATGAGTTGACTAACTCTCTCAGCGTGTATTGGTGTTCTTCTTTGACCACCGAAGTTGGACGGGGCATTGTATCGAGCAATCTTGTGACACCGTCATTGGGTCCATCTTCAGGAATCTCATCTAGAACGAACGAGGTTGACCCTTTGTCTTCTTCCTCGTCCGATTCATCTTCCCCACTTTCATCAACCACTTCCAGTAGTACCTTAGTCTTCTCCATCTCTTTCTGGAGCTTCAATCTTTCCATCTTCAGTTGGAGTTCCCTTTCCTTAAACTCCAGCTCAATCTTCTGCATTGCTAGTTGTCGTTCCAACTCGAGCTTCTCGCTTTTCTTTGACATGCGAGTAGAACACTTGTTGCTCTTTATTGATGATCGAGTGGAACCTTTTCCAATTTTAGCAGCACAGGAGCTGGCCTTGAGGTTTCCTTTTGTGTTGGGAGTTCCCTTACTGGTAGCATCAGGTAAGCTTGCTGACTTCCTTTGATATTCTTTGCCTGATCTTGTTGCCATATTGAAGCTCAGTAGATGAGAAAAACTTCGTGAATGATGTAGAATTGGGAAAAACTTGAAGGACGCCACCAACAGAATCTAGGTCTCGCTCATGACTTTATTTACGTTAACCGATTCACTGCAAACGAGAACAAATTAAACCAAGATAAAATAATAAAATATACAAGAAAAAGATACATTAAGACATACAGAAATACTGTCACAAACGGCCTTCCTAAGATCGATGGACGATACCATAACGGACTAGAAACACACACGATATTGTGACTAAAATACAAGTAAAGCGATGTACACTCACGTAAGGTAAAATACAACAAAAGAAATTAACTAGAGTAAGGACAAGAGCTTATGAACGCTCCGGGATGGGTTATGATCTTGTACACATATACAAGCTAAGTAACGCACAAAACCTAGGCCAACAACAACAATAGTGCAATGTAACTTATCCTAAATGGTTAACAGTGCAACCGTAAACACAACTTAAATAACTTATTTATCTTAACTACACAAATGTCAAATCAAATCAACTACACCGTAATTCTTACCGAAGTTTTGTAGCCTTTAAAAATGTTCCCGCATCTACAGATAAAATGCATATGAACTAAAAGAATAACTTTAAAAGTAAGCTTTAACATCACGCTTAAGGCGTTAGTGTCGCCATGTTGTTTCTTAAAGAATAACGTACAAAACCCGTCGAGCGCCCTCCCCTATACCTAGAAACTACACTGCAACACACAGCGTACATATATTCAGCTGTGTTACTGGTCCAAAAGAGTCCTAGCTAGCAGTATTATTCTAGACTGCTATTCCTGCCTGGAAACCAATGTAGATGTAAAGGAGGGAATGGTATTTTAACCGGAAACTAATCATTGGTATTCCCTCCGAACCCTGCTCAGTTGTTAATAAGTGGTTGTTTCGCAGTATTCGACTCGTCGGGTGGGTGGGGGTTCTAATTATTTGAACCTCAATATTTGATGGCTTACCTGTCAGTACACGCCAGGAAAAAATCCAGTTAAGTAACTGGACAATGGTATCTTGTTTCAACTGGGATTAGTAGTTTTCTTCTGAGCAGATGGAATATATTACTGGGAGAAAAAAGCTATCAGCCTACTCTACTCGCAATCCTTTCGTAGCTGGACGTGAACGTAATTACCATTTGTATATCCCTTATATTTTATCCCTTTTTTCTCGACTGTTGATGTCAAGCTGTTATAGCCAACACCGTACTGAAGAATACACTCTTCCACGACCCTGCAGTGCATTGTATCGCTACAACTACACCAGTCTCTCGTTTTTACAAACAGTTATGGGTCGAAAAGGCTTTCCTCGGTCTCCATCTCCGCCATTTCAGTAACACTGTTTAAGATGCAGGTTCCTTAACTAGTGCTTTACCATGGCATGCATACAGATACGCGCGAACGATGGTTTTACAAACTGTGTACATGTTTGTGTACACAACAACGAACAATGCTATGTATGCGGCGTCTAATCTTGCCGCCCAAAAACAGAAATTGCACTCATGGGTATGACGATGGTGCAGTAAACACGCCATTTATGACATACTCCGAACTCTCTTGCGAAATTTCCACTGGTCGTATATCCTTTTTATTGGGTAGCGCCATCAATAAGACTTAAATAAAGGAAACGTCTTCGTTACGTGTAGCATACGCCCATTAATAGAACTATTGACTTACACAATAATTCCCAAAAGTGATGTGGTCTATAAGTCTCGACAGAAGGTCTCATTAGCTAAACGTATCTCGTGAAAAGACAGGACAATACACCAGTGTCACTGTCGTTTACACCTTATTGGGCGTTGCTCATCACTTAAACAGTCACACTGTGACAGCTTTACCAGATCATTCTGTCAAGCAGACCTGTGTGTCTCAGATACATGTAAGTGGGTAATCCAGCCAGAAATACTATTTATTTATATCGGTAAGTCAGAATAGACTGTAAGCCTGTGTAAGTATGTATACGAAATAAAGTTCAGTTCAAAATCTGCAGTAGACCTACTGTGTCTGCGTCTGTACGTAATGATGATGTACGTACTTCTGCAGTAAACGTTGAGGTCCGTGTTGTATTCTTACAGCACTGTCCAGTATTTTGTCAGATATTACGTGTATGCTTACACGATATCCTCACTGGAACTTTTCTTTAACTCTCTCAGACATAGCCAGTCGGTATAAAACATTTTAATCCTGATTGTGTACAATAATAATTCCTTTTGCATACGGGTGTTCTATGTGTACAATGATATTGCTGTTCTACTACAGGAACTTTTGTGCAACAACAATACTTGTCAATGGGTTAGCAGTATACCTCTTTATGAATACAATATTATTGCTGTTCATGTATGAGGATCTGTTGTACAGCAACTTCTCTAGACGGTGTGTTAACAGTTCTCTACTGTGAGTTGAAAATAGCATTGCTTTTCACTTAACAGGGCAGGTGGTAATGCAACAACATAATTTTTCTTTATAACAGTAACCTCCTGTTTATGTCCAATAATATTGCTGTCCACTTAAAGCCTGTTTTCACGAACGCGGGCTTCTTTCACTCTTGGTCGACCTATTGAGGGGAGGGCAAGTTGCTCCACTCCTTTACTGCGTGGGAACGGGGCGCGAATTTTTTTCCCAAACAGGTTTACAATTACGGAGTTTTCAGCCAATCAAATTGCTCGTGACGTCAGCATAAATAATAACCATCGCTTGGAAGTTCGAAGACATATACTGAGTTACACACTGACACTTGATGGGAGTTTCCCTTCAAACGCCCTAACTTTACTTTTAATGCTTGGATTACATGTTAACCTCACTTATGATACATACGCTACATTCTATTTGGTTCGTGTTTACGTTATCCACGATTCGTGAGCCGTTCTATTGAAATCAGATTTCGTTTCGTGGAATGGGTAGGTCTACACTAAAAGCAACTTCACGACGCGAGTTCAAGAGTCTTGACTGAATATACGCAAAACAGTATAGTGTGTAGTATGATATATTTCCGTCACTGCACTGTGTACAGAGTTATAATACATATAGGCCTACAGCGCATGTGTGATGTACCCTGTACGAAAATTCACTGTGCGATGTTATCGATTAATGCCTTCACAGAAAACTTCGATCAAAGTAGATCATACAATACTAGTATGCTAAATATGTCTAAACCAATTCCAAACATATCTAAATATATGTACGAAAAGCTACGGGTGATTTTGAACGGGTATATCTTCGTTGCGACAAATGGATGCAGAACCTCGAAGTGAAGGTTTCTATGGTGATGACGTAACTTTTCCGACCAATCATGAACGACTATTTACGCACACTTGCAAACCTGTTTGGGAAAAAAAATCTCGAACGGGGCAAGCCCTAGCTTGATCAAGCCACTCATGAGAGGTGCGGTTAGGACAGCTAAGCCCGGGTAAACGTTGACAAATGTAAATACACAATTGCCTTTGTGTGTAAAAGATACGATGGATTTTATCCGCCGCTTGCTTATTTTAAAATTGGTAGTGTGTACAAAGGTCCAATGCAGTGAGAATGATGGAATTACGCAAGGCATAGCTGAGTAGTACACAGTGTAGCTGCCCGCGTGTATCCACATACTTACATTATAAAGTTTAAGCTGCTTTTTTAAGTGTCCAGATAACCGGAAAGCCCATTATTATCATTATCATCGATATTTTCCTGAACAATATGTCGCAGAAGTAGACTGAGCGAAGTATGTGGTGGGACGTTTTTTTTTATCTTGAGAGTTATTTATAACCCCCCATGTCCCAATAACTGCATTTAATGATGCATTATCTGGTAGTTTGCAAAACATACAAAATGAAAAGAAACTTGCTATATTACAGTTGATTTTAATATTGATCTTTTGAAGCATGACCATTTGCCTCATATTTCACATTTTCTTGATTTAATGTCTTCTCATAATACTATTTACCATTAATATCAAAAACAACAAAGAATACATCCACATCTTCATCACTCATTGATAACATTTGTTGTAATGATTCTATTGTTAATTAAAAAATCTGGCATCTATTATCTGATATTAGCGACCACTTTTTTTGTCTTAGTTCTTGATAGTTTGCATTTGATACTGCATGGAGCATTGTACTTTATTTAGTCATCTCTGTTGTATTTGTGCGCATAGCTTAACGTCTAGTGACTGTTATTCCATAGGTCATTGCTGTAATTGATCCGGGGTTATTAAATGGCATAATGACTGTATTAGTAATCCTATTGTTAGTTTACATGGGGACATAGCCTGTATCATTTGTAAAAATACTCGTAATCACTTTCAAGCATGCGACGACATTAATTCTCCTCTCAGTTCTATTGATCCTGATATCAATTCTGTTCAAAGTTTTCAAGCTACTAAATGCAAGTTTTATGATTACAATTTTGTTCACGATTTTACCAACGATTTATGGGATCGGAAACTTACCTTGTATCATGTGGATGCTAGGTCTCTGAATAGTAACTTTAATAATTTATTATGATCACTAAGATCCGTTAGGCATACATTTTCTGTTATCGGTATTACCGAGACCTGGATTGGTAATCCTAATACTTAACATACTCTCTACAACATCCCTGGGTATAATATGGAACATTACTCTAGGCAAGGGCGTAGTGGAGGGGTCGCACTATATATCAATTCATCTCTTAAATACAAATCTCGTTCAGAAATGAGTATTTTTGTAGAAGGAGTACTTGAGTTGACTTTTATAGAACTGCAGGCTTCTCATTCGCCAATCATTATAGGGATTATTTATTGCCCCTCCGGTGTTAGCGAAACTGTGCTTGACATGTTCTCTACTTTATTTATTACGTTGAATCGAGAAGACAGGAGTTGTTTCTTAATGGGCGATTTTAATTGTAATCTCTTAATTACATCGGAAAACATCGGTAACCAGTTTATCAACCTTGTACACTCTCACTCTTTTCGTCAAATCCACAATTTGCCTTCTAGGATAACGTCACACTCTGCTACACTTCTTGATGTATGTTTTACGAATAGTCCATCATTGTCATCTACCTCGGGCATAATTTGTGACGACATTTCGGATCATTTCCCTGTTTTTACTATTGTTGACATTGACAATGTTAAAACTAGTATTCCGTCAATCACTCTAAGGAGGCACGTTAATCCAGCAACTATACGGTTATTTCGGTCTGCTATTGAAAACGAATCTTGGCAAGATGTCTTTAATGGCAATGATGTAAACGTTGCATTTGATAATTTTAATAAAATATTTAGTAAGCATTTAAACAGCTGTCTTTCGTATGTTGCTAGTACAAAGAAGGGTATTAGTGACAAGAATGACCGGATGACTCCTGCCATCCTTAATTCTTGCCGTACAAGGAATCGTTTATATAAAAAATATCTCCGTAGTCGTACTGCAAACAACTTGAACGATTACAAACGTTTTCGTAATCGTCTTACGTCTGTTATCAGGCTGGCCAAAAAGTCTAACTACACCAATATTTTTAATAATAACAACCAGGATGCAAAACGTGTGGCGGTCAATAAATACCCTTTTACATGGTCGACAAGCTAATCGCACTCCTGAACAGATTAATTATCGGGGGGTCAGTTTTTCTAATCCATTGGATATTGGAAACATTTTCAATGATTATTTTACTACTATTAGTCCAGCAACTCAACATAAGATTCATAATGTTTATTCTCACTAAAAAAACGTACCTGCAAGCACCAGTCATTGACTCTTTATTCATTATTCCTGCAACAAGAGATGAGGTTCTTAAAGTACCTCTATCACTCAAGCCATCCGCTGCTGGTTTTGATGGTGTTTCTGCTATTATTGTAAAACATGCTGACAATTCATTATGTATTCCACTCACATATCTTTGTACTCTCTCTTTTGAGCTTGGTGCTGTTCCAATATCTTTAAAAATAGCTCGAGTTGTTCCTGTCTTTAAGGCCGGTGAATAGGAATCCGTGAATAATTATAGACCCATTTCAGTTCTCCCCCATGTTTCTCCAAGGTAATCGAAAAAATATTGTTCTCACGATTATATAACTTTATTGCTAAGCATAATTTACTGTATAACTATCAATTTGGTTTCCTTCTTGGCCGTTCAACTACACATGCTATTTTACATTTTACTTGTAAAGTTATGGAAGCTTTCGAAAATAATCAGTATGCTTCTGGTATATTTCTGGATCTGTCGAAGGCGTTTGATACTCTTGACCATAACATTTTACTTGACAAACTTAATCATTATGGAATCCGGGGAACTGTACTTCAGTGGTTCAAAAGCTATCTTGCTAATCGTCACCAGTTTGTTGTTATTAATAATATAAATTCTGTTTCTAAGCCAATTAAGTGTGGTGTTCCTCAAGGGTCCATACTTGGTCCATCGTTGTTTATAATTTATGTTAATGACCTCTATACAGCCAGCAACAAATTTCATTATAATCTCTTATGCTGATGATACCAACCTGTTCTTTTCCAGTAATGACATTAATTTTCTATTGGATACTATACAGAATGAGTTTACATATATTCATAATTGGTTTTGTGCAAAAGAATTGTCACTCAATGTTAAGAAAACTACCTCTATTGTGTTTAGTACACCTTCAAAACACTTAAATCCTAACATAAATAGTATCAGACTTTGCGGTGTTGAAGTTATGCTGTCTAAGACTACTAAATTTCTTGGCGTTTATATCGATAATCATCTTTCTTGGAATAATCATATTCAGAATATTTGTATGAAAGTGTCTAAAGGCGCTGGAGTTCTTAATAGACTTCACCAAATCCTTCCCAGAAGCACATTGGTCATTTTGTATAATACACTCATGCTTCCCTATCTTACCTATTGTAATGTTATTTGGGGCAGTACCCATGCCTTTAGAATTCAACCCTTTATTTACTTCAAAAGAGAGTCATTCGTTATATTTGTAATGCGGATTACCTCCAGCATACAGCACCCCTGCTAACTACTCTTAACCTCTTAGTATCTATGACATAAATCTTTACTATGTTGGTATTTTTATTTTCAATTGGTTACATCATAATGCTCCGTCGACTTTTCGCAAATATTTTCAGTTACGTAACGATCCATATCCTAACCGTGCGCCAAATCAATTTACTGTTCCTTACTTTAGACTTTGGTCTTCACAACTTGGTATTCGTTATGTCGGCGTAAAACTTTGGAATTCCCTCCCTACTACTATTACTGGTTGTAAAACTTTGAACACCTTCAAAAAACGTCTTAAGGTGTATCTGATATCAAACTATCATTGATTTTGTATTTCCTTTCATTGCCATCTTTTCTGTTTTCTATGTATACTTAAGCTTTCATTTTATATTTGCTTTCTAGTCACTTCGCCCAACAACCATTTCGCCCAACTGCCATTTCGCCCAACCAGCCTGGTCATTCGCCCAACCAGCCTGGTCATTTCGCCCAACCAGCATGGTCATTTCGCCCAACCATCATAGTCATTTCGCCCAACCAGCATGGTCATTTCGTCCAACCAGCATGGTCATTTCGCCCAACCTTATTTTTACTAATATTCAGTCAGAATAATATTACTTTTTCTATTCCACTAGTTCAATTTGATTGATTTGGGGTTAGGTTTCTTCGTAATAGGTAAATAAAAAAGTGATGTCCGCTCGATATCGATCGGAGTCTGAGCAGTTATTTCGGGTATAATGGGAGGATTACACTACTTTAGGCGTTTACGCATACAATGGAAGTTATATTATTATACAAACACAGGGGAATCGGTCTTCATAAAAACCTATCAAACCTAACCCCTAAAACACTGATCCATCCTACTGACTAACAATTCCCGAACGTTTCCTTATTAAATTGAAAAAATATATATATAACCCGTCCGTAATATTGAATTACTATATTTAATCAATGTAACCACTTTATCAATGTTACCACATATGAAATCACATATGTAATCAATTTAACCACGACTTCAAGTTTCCTTAATACTCGGTTCGTATCCTATAACGTTAACAATTCCCGAACGTTTACTATATCAAACCTATCAACCTAACCCCTAAAACACTGATCCATCCTCAAGATTCCTTAATATTCGGTTCGTATCCTGTAACGTTAACAATTCCCGAACGTTTCCTTACTAAAGTTATAGAAAGTAAAGGACTTCAAATTTCCTTAATATTCCATAATATTCGAACGTTTACTATCAAACCTAACCCCTAACACACTGATCAATCCTCAAGTTTCATTAATATTTGGTTCGTATCTTGTAACGTTAACAATTCCCGAACGTTTCCTTTTGAAATATCATACTTAATCAAGGTTGGGCGAAATGACCAGGCTGGTTGGGTGAAATGACCAGGCTGGTTGGGCGAAATGACCAGGCTGGTTGGGCGAAATGACCAGGCTGGTTGGGCGAAATGGTAAGGTTGGGCGAAATGGCAGTTGGGCGAAATGGTTGTTGGGCGAAGTGTCCTGCTTCCTTATATTTTATTTGTCAAGGGGTGTCAACGTAAACAAGCTGTACAGAGCTTCTTGTTGGCACTCCTCACTCTCTTGTTCTCTTGTACATTTACCCACGTCTACTGTCAAAATTGCATAATTTAATACAAGAGATTGAAATAAAGTCGTATGAATTGAATTGAATTGTATTAAAAAAATAAGCTAACCAATATTATCAGATTGGCTAAAAAGATGCATTATTAGAAATGTTTTGATGACAATAAAACAACCTAAAGGAAACTTTGGATATCATGTATAGAATTCTTGGTGGTACTTCACCCAAAGTCCTGTTGATAAAATTAAAGAGAATAACAATTATATCACCGATAAACATGTAATGGCTGACACATTCAACAATTTTTTTGTTAATATAGGTAGCAATCTTGCAAGTACAATACCCCCATATAATTCAAATTTTCGTGACTTTCTTCCTGAGGCAAACCCAACATCTCTATTTCTACCAACTAATAACACAGAAATTATTGACTTAATTATGAATATGAAGAAAAGGTGCGTGTGGTATTGATAATATTTCTTTTAATATTCTACAAGATAATCGATTTCCTTTAGATATAGATGATATAGATGTTGCACAATATATCATAAATGGTTTGCCATATCCTTCTATTTCCCTTTTATTTATATGAATTATGTTACGGTGGGTTTCTTGTAAAAGCTTCGGCTTCAAAGCCCTTCCACCAATTCACTTATCGATTGTTATATGTCTTTTTATTGTAAAATATGCATAACATGTCATAATTATATGATTGAACGAGACTTCAATCGATTCTATGTCTGTTCTGTCTGTTTATAAGGGTACAATGAGAAATTTCATATTCTAAGAGTGCAGAAATTGATTGGGTATGTCGGTATGTGTGGGCGACAAGTGGGTATCGTGTAGTGTTGTAGTACTGCTGTAGCAAACAGACCAACGTTGTTTCAATGTTTCAATATTATTCCTTGAGAAAAAAGTACACCAAACAACAAAAGACGTTTCCCATTATTTTGGACCAGACCATTCGATAATAGGTTGGTGACAAGTTTAACAACGGTGAAAGGTCGGCATGGTCGCATGTGGTAGGGATTAATAATAATAATAATTGTACAAATAAAATTAATTCTCTTAATTAAAATAGGTTAGTGATGTGAAGTGTTGTTATCAAAATATTTAGAGAGCAACAAAACTATTACTCTTTTAGATTGTTTAAAAGTAAGTTGGCCTGACGTTTCGATCCTAGCAGGATCTTCTTCAGAGGCCAAATGACACTTGCCATTTAGCCTCTGAAGAAGATCCTGCTAGGATCGAAACGCCGGAAGCAGGTCACTTCGCCCAACAACCATTTCGCCCAAATGCCATTTCGCCCAACCTTACCATTCTGCCCAACCAGCCTGGTCATTTCGCCCATCCAACCTGGTCATTTCGCCCAATCAGCCTGGTCATTTCACCCAACAAGCCTGGTCATCTCGCCCAACCTTGATTAAATATGATACTTCAAATAGAAACGTTCGGGAATTGTTAACGTTACGGGATCGAACCGAATGTTAAGGAATCTTGAGGATGGATCAGTGTTTTAGGGGTTAGGTTTGATAGTAAACGTTCGGAAATTGTTAACGTTACAGGATGCGAACCGAATATTAAGGAAACTTGAAGTCGTGGTTAAATTGATTACATATGTGATTACATATGTGGTTAAATTGATACCATGGTTACATTGATTAAATATAGTACGGTGAACGGTGAAAGGTCGGCATAGTCGCATATGTAGGGATTTATAATAATGATACAAATAAAGTTAATTCTCTAAATTATAATAGGTAAGTGATGTGAAGTGTTGTTCTCAAAATATTAAGAGAGCAACAAAACTATGACTCTTTCAGATTGTTTAAAAGTAAGTTGGCCTAACGTTTCGATCCTAGCAGGATCTTCTTCAGAGGCCAAATGACACTTGCCATTTAGCCTCTGTAGAAGATCCGGAAGCAGGTCACTTCGCCCAACAACCATTTCGCCCAACTGCCCAGCCAGCCTGGTCATTTCGCCCAACCAGCCTGGTCATTTCGCCCAACCTTGATTAAATATGATACGTTAGTGAGGAAACGTTCGGGAATTGTTAACGTTACGAACCGAATATTAAGGAATCTTGAAGATGGATCAGTGTTTTAGGGGTTAGGTTTGATAGTTTTGATGGCTAACTTTGGGGAATTATTAACGTTACGGGATGCGAACCGAATATTAAGGAAACTTGAAGTCGAGGTTAAATTGATTACATGTGATAACACATGCGGTTACATTGATACAGTGGTTACATTGATTAAATATAGTACTTCAATATTACGGACGGGTTTTATATTTCATCTTATTTTCAATTTAATAAGGAAACGTTCGGGAATTGTTAGTCGGTAGGATTGATCAGTGTTTTATGGGTTAGGTTTGATAGATTTTTATGGAGACCGATTCCCCTTTGTTTGTATAACATTAAATTAATTAACACTATGTAGAACTAGATAAACACCTAACTGCTGTGAACAATACCCTTGATTAATACCTGACGGACTTGATAAACGCTTGACCGAAGTCATCAAGCATAACAATAGCTGTGCATTAATAAACCAAATTGAACTAGTCAAATAGAAAAGGTGATATTATTCCACACCGATTCCCCTTTGTTTGTGTAATAAAATAACTTTCATTGTATGCGTAACCGCCTAAAGTAGTGTAATCCTCCCATTATACCCGAAATAACTGCTTAGACTCCGATCGATATCGAGCGGACCTCACTTTATTTACCTACCACGAAGTAACATAACCGAAAATAAATCAGATTGAACTAGTGAAATAGAAAAAGTAACTATTATTCTGACTGAATATTAGTAAAAAAAAGTTGGGCGAAATGACCATGTTGGTGGGGCGAAATGGTTGTTGGGCGAAGTGACCAGAAAACCAGCCTGGTCATTTCGCCCAACCAGCCTGGTCATTTCGCCCAACCAGCCTGGTCATTTCGCCCAACCAGCCTGGTCATTTCGCCCAACCAGCCTAGTCATTTCGCCCAACCAGCCTGGTCATTTCGCCCAACCTTGATTAAATATGATACTGCAAAGGAAACGTTCGGGAATTGTTAACGTTACAGGATACGAACCGAATAGTAAGGAAACTTGAGGATGGATCAGTGTGTTAGGGATTAGGTTTGATAGTAAACGTTCGATTAAGAAAAATTGAAGTGCGTTACTTTGTATAACTTTAGTAAGGAAACGTTCGGGAATTGTTAACGTTACAGGATACGAACCGAATATTAAGGAATCTTGAGGATGGATCAGTGTTTTAGGGGTTAGGTTTGATAGTAAACGTTCGGGAATTGTTAACGTTACAGGATACGAACCGAGTATTAAGGAAACTTGAAGTCGTGGTTTTAATTGATTACATATGTGATTACATATTTGGTTACATTGATAAAGTGGTTACAATTGATTAAATATAGTACTTCAATATTACGGACGGGTTTTATATATATATTTTTCAATTTAATAAGGAAACGTTCGGGAATTGTTAGTCAGTAGGATGGATCAGTGTTTTAGGGGTTAGGTTTGATAGGTTTTTATGAAGACCGATTCCCCTGTGTTTGTATAACATTAGATTAACACTATGTAGAACTAGATAAACACATAACTGCTGTGAACAATACCCTTGATTAATTTTTTTTTAATGAAATAGAAACGGTTATATTATTCCACACCGATTCCCCTTTGTTTGTATAATAATATAATTTCCATATAATAATAATATAACTTCCAATAATATAACCCAAAATAAATCAAATTTAACTAATGAAATAGAAACGGTTATATTATTCCACACCGATTCCCCTTTGTTTGTATAATAATATAACTTCCATTGTATGCGTAAACGCCTAAAGTAGTGTAATCCTCCCATTATACCCGAAATAACTGCTCAGACTCCGATCGATATCGAGCGGACCTCTATTTACCTATTACCAAGTAACCTAACCCAAACTAAATCAAATTAAACTAGTGGAATAGAAAAAGTAATATTATTCTGACTAAATATTAGTAAAAATAAGGTTGGGCGAAATGACCAACACGGTTGGGCGAAATGACCAGGCTGGTTAGGCGAAATGACCAGGCTGGTTGGGCGAATGGCAGTTGGGCGAAATGGTTGTTGGGCGAAGTGACTAGAAAGCCTCCGATCGATATCGAGCGAACCTCACTTTATTTACCTATCACAAAGTATCATAGCCCCAAATAAATCAATTGAACTAGTTAAATAGCAAAAGTAATATTAAAAAACAAAGGTTGGGCGAAATGACCAGGCTGGTTGGACGAAATGACCATGCTGGTTGGGCGAAATGACCATGCTGGTTGGGCGAAATGACAGCCTGGTCATTTTGCCCAACCAGCCTGGTCATTTCGCCCAACCTTGATTAAATGTTATATTTCAAAAGGAAACGTTCGGGAAGTGTTAACGTTACAGGATACGAACCGAATATTAAGGAAACTTGAGGATGGATCAGTGTTTTAGGGGTTAGGTTTGATAGGTTTGATAGTAAACGTTCGAATATTAAGGAATATTAAGGAAACTTGAAGTCCTTTAGTTTGTAAAACTTTAGTAAGGAAACGTTCGGAAATTGTTTACGTTACGGGATACGAACCGAATATTAAGGAAACTTGAGGATGGATCAATGTTTTAGGGGTTAAATTATCAAGCAGAATAATAGCTGTGGATTCATAAACCACGTACAATTGGCCTCCGATTAATACATATATATCCGCTAATAATATAACTTTCATTGCATGCGTAACCGCCTAGTGTAAGTAGTGTAATCCTCCCATTATACCTGAAATAACTGCTCAGACTCCGATCGATATCGAGAGGACCTCACTTTATTTACCTACCACGAAGTAACATAACCGAAAATAAATCAAATTGAACTAGTGAAATAGAAAAAGTAACTATTAATCTGACAGGCTGGTTGGGCGATATGACCAGGCTGGTTGGGCGAAATGGCAGTTGGGCGAAACGGTTGTTGGGCGAAGTGACCAGTAAGCGCGAGAGACTTTGTTTTTAAGACGTGTCAAAGATTTTTCTCAAAACGCAATGCCTTAACACCAGAGTAAACACGATGTAGAGGGAACGATCAACACCTGTACCGTCTGTGAACAGATATTTCTACGAAGAGATGCGTTAGTTAAACACTTGAAGACTCATGATAAGTCGTCTATGAAAACGAGCGGTCTGTCACCCATCCTAACCTTACAATTGGACGCTTGGATGATCAGAAAAGGGCCACATAAAAAGAGGATTAGGGTCCGATCCGATAGAATATGTAAGTCACAAAGCTGACGCGAAGGATCCAAAGAGATTGCATACTGCGAATCACCTGCAAATGAGAAATAATTCTACTGACGGTGCCTATGGAACAACCAATACAAGCGGCCATGTCAAGGATGACAAATTAAAGCTGGAAAATCCGATCTGCTATTGTTAGAATCTCTTCTTGCCATATAGTTTAAGGCGTGTTGACAATTGTGATGTTCAAGATTTAAACGAACTTCTATGAAAAGCATTGGTTGGAAATACGGACCAAATTTCAAACGAAGGGTAAACTGAGACATAGTTTGAATATCCGACTACAGATGATGGCCACTGAAGAACTCGTCCAGGTAACAAAGCAGTTTTTCGAAAACCAAACGACGGTTTCAAGAAAAACGTTGGATTTGGCTTTCTTCGGAAATGCAGGAACTGCAAGCGACAATAAGCGAGTTTAGAGTTACGAGTGCGCATGCCCGATTCTCACTTGGGGTCAGGTCAACTGAGAATGGAATCCTCGGAAAACTTAATAATGACAGCTTTCCATAACGATAATCGCACTAAGAATGGGTTACTGCGACATTTGGAATTTATTTCATGTGCATATTTCGGTGAGTTTACGATTAAAAAACGTGTATAAATTGACTGAAACTACGCACTTCATAATAATATTGATTATAAGGGAACACACTACTTAGCGCACGTGAAATAGTTAGTCTGATATACGAACGGAAAAAAAGAGTACTGTGTGACTGTGGGTTACGCGACCTTTCGTGGTTGCGGGTGTCTTAATGCTTCGCTGAAGTTCTAACTGATAATTTTCGGAAATTGATATGAAATGAATTTAAAATATAGCATGGAAAAAACTATTTTGCCCTTTTGTTTGTCATTATGAGCCCGAACTCTTTTTCTAAGAGAATATCGTAAGCAACTCGAGTCTAAACTACTGACAGTGACACTGACAGAACTGTAGACCTCAATGGGCCTACATAACCTATCCTCATACTCGTTGGCTTTACGTCCATCAACGCACACTGCATAGTAGAGGCATTGATATCTTGTAGTTGGTTTTTCATGTTAAGAAATATTAGTTATCTTCATTTTTATGCATGATTTAAAATAAGCTTAGTCTTATTCTTGGCATATTCCTACTACTTATAGGGTGGGTTTAATTTGTTCAAACAGAGAAAAAAGAAGATATTTATTTTATTTGGGGAAGGACATTATAAAAAATAATAGTGGGTGGGGAACTTCCAGGGGTTATTCCAAGGAATATTATTAATACGCTGCGATGGTGTACACTCTGCCTTTAGAAAGCACAAACTTGACTCGGCAGAAATGGCATTGTAAAAAATTTCCTCGAGCCACCAAGACTCTAAATAGCTGAAGGCTTTACCATCTTTATAGTCCGTCATCAGTCTTTGCTTCAGTTCAATGTAATCAATACTGGTAAAATAATGCGCAATGTCAATGTACATGCAAGGCGGCCATTTTTCCATTGCAAATTCGCCTTCCCATGCAAGTGACAAATCCGAAAAGGATCGGGCAGGGTCTCTCTTTCAACCTGAAGTACCGATGCGTAGTCATCTGCCTTTTCTTTTCGCGCATCTGCTATGTTATTTTCAGCAATGTTCATCTGCTGAACGGCAGCATACGCTAAAGCAACCAACTCTTCTTTTCGGCCACTCATCTTCAACTTTCGTTTCTTTAAAAACTCTTTCAGTCTGTCAGCTTTTCAAAGTTTAAACTCTTCCAAACTTGTAGGAATATCCATCCCGAAGCGAAAAAACAGTAAATTTAGACGTAAATTATGCGATTTCTAATGTTTACTGTAAGTGCTCATTAAGTTAGCGTGGGTACACGAGCATACAACTCTCGTCTCAACGAGAGTATTCTTATTTGACCTCTTGACCTTCATTGCGCAATGCAAATAAACTGTTCTCTGAACTCGCTTATACTACAAAGCCGCACGTAATACCCGATTTTCCAAGAAACCTGTTCTTGTCACCGATCGAGGGAGCTTCCAAACCTTCCTACATCAACGATCCTGTTGAACATATATGTACGTTGAGCGCGCCCTGACTCGAAACGGGAGGTAGAAATGGTGACGAATGCCATGTTCATCATACTTGTCTGCTCGTCTGGTTTGTCGATCGTTGGGCCACTAAGAGGACATCATGTACTTGTATCTGTACGGTGACCATTTTTCCTACATTGGTGATATCGACAACTACACTAAATCATACCAGGCCAAAGATGTCGTGAGCTGTGGCGACATAGAGGTATGTTACACCGCCACGAAGCGACTTGCGACAGAGTCGGCTTCACACATACTATTCCCGGTGGTGTTTAATGCAGTCTTTGAATTACTGGAGGAAGAAGGCATTCATATTCTCACATTCTCAGATATCATCCCCTATGAGCCGCTTTTTCTTTCGAATGCTACTTCGACGCAGTGCATTATGAAGGAATTGAAAATAATAGTAAACTCACGTGGGAAAGCAAAACATGTGTTACTTAGTATGAGCGTATGCAGTAATGTTCCCGACTACGAAGACCCGAGATGTTTCGTGTCTGATGGTGATTCGAAAATACTACTAGCGAGTGTTTTGCCTTACCCATCGGAAATAAGGGTGTTTTGTCTAACCCATCGGAAGTAAGAGTATTTTTCTTACCCATCGTAAATATCAGAATAAAGTTTCCTGGCTTGAAAGAATATTACGGTAAATATATTCGGGAGATCACGTATAAAGGGAGACAAAAAATAATTTGTTTGTCAAACACTTGTGAAAAATGCCCAGCCTCACTATTTACATGACCTCCTAAACAAGCTCGATGCTTATCTATCTGAACTTCTACTTATAGGTCTCAACTCTGGTTTATACGAAATCAACTTAGTAACAGAACAATTCTTAATTTCAGTGGTTGGTGGAGAACGATACCCTTATATTCCTTTTGAAGCGAAATAACAATTACAAGGCGGAAAATCGAAGAATTTGCTATGCCTGGATATTGCAAATTTTATTGCGCCAGGTTTGAGCTATGCTGCGTTTCTCAATGCCAATGACTGCACTCAGCAAATGGGTTTCTTTCCGTATGAATGGATCAGCTTGCAAAAGTTGGAAAACAAAGAAGTGCCACCATGCGAGGCATTATAAAGTGACTTGAAGAAATCTAATAGTATGGATTGAAGTAGATTATGCCAACTGTCATCGCGGGTGGCATGAAGAGGGCATATCCACGATGAAATAATTTTTAATTAGGTACAATAATTTAGACGTGGCATCTTCCTTGTACGCTTTAGATAAGATGGTGAACGTCTCCAAAGAACGGGACATAGATGTCTTTGAAGTCGGAATATCCGTGCCGGGACTCACCATGATTTTTTTCAGATGGCAAAAGTCAAACCGTTTTCTTGTTTTCATTCCGTAAAAATCAAGTAGGTGAACCATCGGTTATTTTCCACCGCCATCAAAAGAAAAACAAATCTAAAATCAAAACATTTTTATGATGCGAACGCACTCTACTTATATCGACCATCATGCAGAACATGCCCCACGGGCCCAGGATATCTGAGACGCCTGGAAGAAGCGGGTTTCAAGTTAGAAAGGAGTCGTCCAGTGAGTATCGAGTGGTTAGAGTGGAAGGCTCACGTAGAAAGTGTTCGTATTTGACATCAGTGGAATGATTAGGAAAAACCAGTGGGAATTAGACGTATACCAGTAGATGGTTATTGTCAAAACACAAACACCGTTTACCAGTTCCATGCTACTGGCATGCTCACGATTGTAACTTGACAATCAACAAATGTCACACATAGGAAACAGCTACAGTGTTTAGAAGTCCGTAAACGACATACAAAAGAAATCAGAGCCTACATACTTGGTTTCAACTATGAAGAAATTTGGAAATGTCAGTATCGTCAAATAATAAACAGTTGCCAACATCTCCAACATTTTCTTCAGTCTTTTAGCTTACCACTCGAGCAAGCTATAGTAAATTTCAACTTAAAACAATAGTACATGCCATTTGAGACGATCACTAGTCTTATTAGGTGTTATTGAGTGCGATATTCACGTACCGGATGATCTTAAACCTAAATTTGCGGAAATGTACCCCATCTTCAAGAATTCGGAAATCTCCATCGACGATATTGGAGAACATATATAAGTATTTGCGATCGAGGGTAACATCATGTCTAATCCACGTAGAAGTCTGGTTGTCAGTATGTTTGGAGAGTAGATCGTGTTGCAACACGACTACAACTCTCGTCAAGTGGTATCTGGAAAAGGTTTGAAGATAACCAGAATCTACCAAGTCATCGAATTTACACCCAAAGGTTGTTTCAAATGTTTGGTGAGGCCTTATCAAATGCAAGAAGGGAAGGTGACGGAGGCCACGCCAAGACTATTATTACCGATACGCTGAAACTCGTTGGAAATGCGTCCTACGGGAAAACCACAACGAACAAGGAATGCCATAGAAATGTCAGCATCGTGACGGAAGAGAAAACCTCGAGATTTAAAACACTTTCCGGGACCTAAAAGAAATTTCATCGTCGGGTTACGAAGTTGAATCTGCCAAGCGCTCTATTGCGATGGAATTACCTCTACAAGTGTATCTCTATCGTATATCAGTATGCAAAGTTAGGCATACTTCAATTTAACTACAATTTCTTGGACAAATATTTCGAACGAAACTTTTAGGAGTATGTTGAGATGGACACTGAATCTGCCTCTATTGCCATTGCAGCCGAAAAACTAAAAGATTTGCTCAACACAGACCTTTACAAAGACCATCAACGAAACAAACATTTATGGTTTCCACGTACAGATACGGAGGAACATAAGCAGTACGATAAACAGATCCCTGGTATGTTATAGTGGAATTGGAAGGCGAGGGTATGATTGCCCCCAATAGTAAAATGTACTACTGCTTTGGCGGAACGAACAAAGGAAAGTACAGCAGCTGTAAAGTCATCCACCAGATACGAAATGACGTCAGAAAAAATTATATTCTGATGTTCTGAAGTCTAAGAACTCAAAGACTGGTGAAAACAAATGGTTTAGGGTTAAAAATATCCAGATTTTTACTTACTCTCAAAGCAAAACTGGGTTTATCAATTTTTACACGAGGAGAAAGGTTTTGGAAAACGGTGTCCAGACGACCTACCTCACTATCTAACTATCGTAGGTGTGACTCGTCAGGAAACATTGAGTAGGCGTAAGAAAAACGATACAGGATGTCACCTACGGCGATGGGCGAGATCGGGGCCCATACATACCCTAAACTTGTCTCAGAGAAATCCAACCCTACCTCCACGTGGTCAGAGGCGGAAAGTGCTCTTTTTTGCTTTCAAGCACGGCTAACAGGGCTCTAGTACTTAAAATAATTTTATTGATGGTTCTAGCATAGCGTATAACATTCATTGTTTACAGTGAGTTTTCTAAAATAAGAAAGTCGGGATAAATGAAACTACTCTTCATTTATTCTAAGAAATTAGTAAAGCAGGTTTGAACGCACCACGCACTAGAAATATAGGTCTAATCTCTAGACATACCATTTAACTACTTAAGCGTTATATACACCCTGCTAGCGTTACAACACGGTACAGTGTCTTTTAGCATGGTGAAGATATCTCGTTAATCAAAACTAGTTGGAACAAGAAATGTTTGTCATTGATGTATGTTAATACTGGCGGATTAAGGAGGATCGTCAGCAGAGGACGGTGATATTGTTTCTTCAAAATACCATCCTATATTGAATAAATATTTGACCATATTACAAAACAAATAGACCTACATAACATTTGAAAGGTACCAACGTATATTGTGTTCTTAGACAGTCTTGGAAAAATGTATACTAAACGAGTGAGTGCAAATCTAGAGTATTGTGTAGCGTGAGTCTCTTACGCAAAATTGATAATATATGTCGCATACAAAGATGCCTTTATATAAGATGATGCTAGTATAATCCTTATGTATCAATACTACATTGTTCAGTTTGCATGATTTGCATGTGGGGTGAAGAACATTGGTTCTTACACAAAATACGTGACATCGTGTTATAAACAAGACCTATTATACAAAATAATGTGAAACCCACCGTAACATATTATTTCATATTATTTATATGTATGCTAAAACATGGAGCACCCATTCTTGTGTATTAGTTTAGACCACACGTCGTTACCACTTCTTAAAAGCAAGATGCTTCTCCACCATCATAAAATACCGACAAGAATCACAAGATGAGATGACAACCATAATTGCAAAGTTATTTAGTGAAAACATTTGCAGGAAATCTCCATATGTATTTACCACGGAACAGTTGAAGAAAAGCTGAAAACAATTGAGTGACGTTCGCGTGCTTCCCTGACACATGCATACTGTAAACCGACAACCGTGGATATAATATGATCTATGTATAACAACAATTCTTTGCATTTCAAAACGCTTTGAAGTCATACGATTACACGTATTACATCCAAACTGAACATAAACTGAATGTTTTGTTGACGCCAAGCAAACCATCTTAAAAATCAAATTAATATTTCGATATGACCTCATTTAAAGTTACTATGTAAATAGCCTTTTTTGCGTAACAACTATTGTATACTATTCACACAAATCATCCAGATTTAAAAGCTACTGAAATATATTGTCAATGCTTTACAAATGCTTGTCTCCTTAAGAAAGAAGCTCTCCATTTCTTTAAATATCACCTAAGTCTTATTAGTCTATCTAGCTCATTGCTGGTATTTCGCATCTTCTTTTCTGAGTGACTTTTGAAGACTTAAGTAGCAAATTTCATTATTTTAGTTTTTATCTGGTGCATTCGGCTACTTTTATAGATATATAAATATCTAGCCCTATATATACTTTTACAAGTATACTTTTATAAATATATTAATATCTAGGTCTATATATATCTTATTAATATATAAATACCTATTTATACTTTTAAACTATGTATTATGTACATATTATCAGAATTAATGCTTGACCTTAATTGGGACCCCGGGATCAAGTTCACCCACCACACTTACCCACCACATGTACTCACCACAAAAAGGTGCGAACGGTTCATACTATACTACTCACATAAGTTAAAAATGTTTCTGTTTGATATTTGTCATATGTGTGCTAACTCGGCTGTAACCGAGAAAGATGGAAACTTTGTATCAGCATAATGAAAAGCAGATTACATTTTTAACTTACCTACTGACGTGAAATTCGGAGGGCTGTTGGAAGCATAATGTCGGTAGTAGTAATGGTGGGAGAATACTCCATTGGTGTTTATGTTTACTTGTGTACTTATTTTTCGACGATCACTGTGGAATTATGTTTTCATAAGCTAACAATGCTTTGCTTTTTTAATACTCCAGGCACAAACGTATTAAATAAACACACTGCCCGCATATTGTAGGTGCAATCGTCAATTGAGATATGTCAACATATCAGAAACTTGTTTCACTGTTAGGTTCGTTGTTATTTGCACAGTTCAGGTTTTTCTTTTATTCTTATATAGTTTTGAAACAACCCCTTTAAATGATGTGTTACTCACTTCTTCACAGACACTTGGTAACACAGTACGGAGGAACGTATAGTCACTAACAACAACACTAGGTTGTGTATGTCCCCCGATTGACTAGGCGACTTACACAACATTTTTTGCATATGCGGGTCACACAAGAGTTCATGAAACTGTAGACTTTGTACCGGTATCACATATGTAAATCACATTCTCTTTGTTCTTCAGATACAACCATGGAGGTGGCTTCTTCTCTTATAAGGGGTGCGGTTTCGGGTGCCAGTAGGGCTTTAAATGGAAGTGCCCAGGTGGGTGATACGACTACCGAGCTATCCAGGAAACAGGCTGAACGATTCAACCACACAGTTGGAGTAAAGTGGCCTGATGACGTGTTACTCCATCAAGAATCCAAAAATACAATCAGCGGGGTGTCGGAAATTCAAACACATAAATGCACATACCATTGTCGAAGAAATGAAGTGATCACATACGTTGAAGTCCATGATAACTGCAGTGATGGCACAGGTGGGATTCCAAAAATTACTGGTGGACAAGGTCAGGATCATGTAACAGTCGAGTTGATGTCTCAACTAGGCAAGGGTGTTGATTTTACTGTTTCGGTGTGTGGTCGAAAAGGGTAATTTTTACTGAATAATTCATTAACTGGCTCGTACGCCTAATTGTGTTATTAGTTCAGAAGTGATCTCATTATTGATTATTAATATGTTATTCTATCATGGACATATTTTCTTCAAACATTATCATACAAATTGATAAATAAATGAAGCATAGAACTTATTGCCGGCAGTGTTCCAATCATGATTTCAAATATTAATGATGTGATATTAAGGATTCGGAAAGACGTTTAATAATCTAATTGACTCTTTTACATCAGTCCTTCGGATATCAGCAGCATAGACAAAGTACATCATAGAATGTTGAGGACGAACCTTTCAGGTGATTATGATGACTTTGGGACATAAGTTATCACCGTTTTGCAAAGTATCATTGAAATATTTGAAAAGACACATCAAATTAAAATTCAATAATTGTTTTTACATAACACAGTACCGCACAAACCGATCATCAAATCCTGTTGCAATTTGAACGATAACCGCCTGAAGAATTTTTAATATTTCCCTAAAAGCATACACATAAGATGCAGATGTTTACTTTGTTATATTCTAAAAAAAAGAATATAACTAGCTAACTTAATACAATTGATATGATGTGAAATATCTAAAGCAACCCTAAACACAATAATAATACTTATATTCCGTTTAAGGTGAAAACGCATGTTTAAGTACTAATGATTGCAATATATCTGACGTATAGCCTCGCAAAGTGAGGAAAGAAACAGAAAGGAGTCTGATTTAATCCTAGTTTACAAAGGCAATGCACGTCGAGATATTGAGTTATAATTTAATTTATCAAACAGGTACCACAGCATGTACTTTTCATGATCCTTAATTATTGCTTCCTTTGAAGTTTATATCTTTTTATTTAACTACTGGTGTAAAATTCGGAGGGACGGTGGGAGCATAATGTCGGTAGTAATGGCGGTACTCCAATGGTTTATGTCTACTTGTGAAATTACTTTTCGACGACCATTGTGGAACTATGTTTCATAAGCTAACAATGCTTTGTTTTTGGAACACGCCAGGCGCTGGTAATTGACATTTTAAGAGATTTTATGTTTAAAAATTCAATCCACAAGCGGCTCGCTTTTATCAAGGTTAGCGAACTTTGATTAATTGTGTATGTGTAAGTGTGTCATTAACACATAACGTTTAATCCTAGATAAACACCAATCAGTGCCTGCAGGTTTATCTGGGATATAATTGCAAGAAAAAGTAAGAGAAAGTATTAAATGAGAGACGTCAACATATCAGAAACTTGTTTCGCTGCTCGATTCGTTGTTATTTGCACAGTTCAGGTCTTTATTTTGTTCTTATATAGTTTTGAAACAACCCCTTTAAATGATGTGTTACTCACTTCTTCACAGACACTTGGTAACACAGTACGGAGGAACGTATCGTCACTAACAACAACACTAGGTTGTGTATGTCCCCCGATTGACTAGGGGACATACTGAACATTGTTTGCCCATGCAGGTCACACAAGAGTTATTGGAACTGTAGACTTTGTAGCAGTATCACATAATTATGTAAATCACATTCTATTTGTTTGTTTTTTTTCAGGTGGTATTATGCCGTTAAACGTTGCTACTGCTGCCGCTGGTGTTGCTGCTGTTTTGGGATACAATCATAATAATCAGCAGTTAGTTTTACGACGCTTAAGCGACCACAAATGTGGGAGAAACCCGCAAGTGCTTATGGATTACAACTTACACGTTTGGGTGGCTCAAATTTTAAGTTTTTACTTCTTCAGTTGTGTAGTTGTTAGTTTTCAGCTGAATGTTATTGTTCGGCAAGGGCGTAGGAACCGGGGGGCTGGGGACGCCAGCCCCCCAGTGAAAAATATGGGGGGCGGAAGTATCATTCCGCTCCCCCGCTCCGCAAGTCAGAAAACCCCTTTTTCATTTCCAAATGAGAAAAAAATCTCATTTGGAGCACCAAATTGCATTTAAGGCCAGGTGAAAATGCAAAATTCTTTACAAAATGGAGTGGGAGTTAAAGTGTGCTATATTGCACCAAATTGCATCTGAGGCCACCTGGAAATGCCAAAAAATTCCAAAGGGGAGGGGACACCCACTCCCCTTAGACCCCTCCCCCAGGCCGGCCATCAGTCTTCAGCCCCCCCCCCCACTCAAAAGTACCTTCCTACGCCACTGCTTGCAATATTCTATGTAGATATACTGTGGACTCGAGATAATACTTCTTTTGTATATGACGATCGATCACAATGTTGAGTGGGTTACATAGGCAATCAGATTGTGCGAAATTCGATGCGTTTTCGTCCGTGATGATGGAAATCATTTGTACAATGTTATAGTAGAGACATATAATTTAATACATAAAGAAAAGTATGAAACCTTACAAAATTTGGCAAAGGGTTAATTAGTACACGCACGCATGCAGGCATGTAGGGACGCACGCACTTGCTTGAGTATATTCGAGAACTGAAAGGAAGGAATGTCTTTCTAACAATAGAATTGTCGTTTTAAGAAATGCCATTAACTGTAGACTATTAGGTTCGTTTCTATTATATATACACCAACAGTTTTTGACAATATGTTTTATATTTAATAGAGGTTATAAAGAGACGCGTTTACCAGAATTTCTTGGTTTGTATTATATCTATATCATATTCGACAAAGAAATATATAGGCTGCCTTTTCTCCTCCTCATTTAATCGTGTTACTGGACCGTTCCAAAGATGAAGACAAACATTTCGTAAAATTACGAATGAATCGACTATCAAGTCAAGAGGATGACGTAAAAGAAAGGGATCTTTGGTTCCCGAAGGATGACGAACAAGCTAGAATACAAAGTCAGTTCAATACTTATATGAAATTAACGATTGGTATACTTTCACGCCCCGCAAAGACTGACGCAAGTCATTGCTGTTATCATAATGTATTAAAGGAATTATAGCTAAAGCCAAGGAGGGGCAGTTTGGTGTTATGTAGTATCCATTAAGTAATGTTACGGCTATATTTAATTCCTGGAAAAAAATTGTAGTTTTGGATTTGCGAATACTTCCTAAGCATATTAAACAATACTATTCTAACATGTTCAATTGAACATCACAAATTGCCAATCTCGTTTAGTCCTGTTTGAGTTTGGGGGAGTGAAAGTTTCTTGAATGGTATGTTGAGCGCAGCGTTTACCGGACAAGAATGGTTTCTTCTATTTTCATATAATCTGATCAAATGACGTTTCTCGTCAAAACGGTATACAACTGCACAACTATGTGTCCGTCTTTGCCAGTCCAAATCACCAGCAACACTTCACAATTGTTATAGACCAGTTCTGGGTCACAGATATTATCACGTGGTTCATATTTATAGGCCAAAATGAGAGTATTTGAGCCATTAGTTTGAAAGAAGACATTTTGTTATGAAATTATTGACTTATCAGTGTGATGTTATTTAAGATTCCAGCAAATTATTATCAATTTGCGCAACTTACTTGGCTATCGATTCGCTTTTCCACAAAAGTGTTTTGTCATTCAGATATGAATATGAAGGTATGAGCTGTTTAAAACGACAATGAATTGTCCATGATGGACCTATGTATTTGTCTCTGCTATTTGTATTGTGATATCGCACGTAAAACATTTGTTGAATTAATATTTGATTTAGTTGGAATATCTTTCTCCATGTTTCCGTAATCTTTAGTGTAATCATTGAAATATAATAAGCTTAGCTGCTATACTTTCCATTGATTTAGTTCAGTTGAATTATCATTTGTATAGACCGACACACTTTCAAACCTTAAAGACGCTAAATACATATTTCATGATAGTTGTTTCTCTATGGGAAGTTAGTGGGACTATCCTGTGGTTACAGAACCGACACAAGGTTAAATCTCTTATTTGGAATAGAGATCAAGCTAGTTTGGATATTAAATCAAGGCATCGTCATTCGCAAAGTATTCGTGTCCAATTTAA
The DNA here is from genome assembly GCF_037975245.1 of Apostichopus japonicus. Lineage (NCBI taxonomy): Eukaryota > Metazoa > Echinodermata > Holothuroidea > Aspidochirotida > Stichopodidae > Apostichopus > Apostichopus japonicus. Next base: position 17,861,754 of record NC_092567.1, read on the forward strand.
CATTCATTTCAAACTAAATTAATTTTCATATTTAGTTACCAAGGTTTTTAACGTTGGAGATTTTAGAAAAACTGTATCATTGAAATTGAAATGAATCATAAGGAAATTAAGCAAAAAACACAACTGATATGCTTATAGGGCGAAATATATCACGTTCTAAAGTAAGCGTTATCAGTCTCAGCCTACTTTTCCAATATATCTGTCAGAATGTTCATTATAAAATTGAAGTAATAGCGGTATATACGACGTATAGCGGTATTCATCAGCCAGATCATTTGAAATAATAAATGGCATATACGATTTCTCCGAACCATCAAAAAAATCGTAGAACTTATCAAATTTACGTCTAATCCAAATCAAGATTGTACTGTTACCAAGCGGGATAAAGATATCGTGGCGTTGTCTAATTTATCCCGTTCTTCGGGAATGACGTCGTAAACTGATTAACCTTGGTGAATTAATCGACAGTGCTTACAACTAAATGACGACACAGTATATTGTTTAAGATTGCTTTCTTTCCATTACCATTAATAAAATGTCAGCTCATGCCATGCCTTTTCACATCAAACCTAGTTACCCTCTTATGCGGACAGCCTAACCAACTAGGCCATGGACACTGATTGTTTGTCCAGAGGTTTGAAACCAGTACAAAAGTACGTCATTCCATTGTAAGGTTTTGCAACCTGTATCGAGCAATGCTAGTTTTGTGTTGGTGAGGTATTTTTACATTGTGGTACAGCTCTTGGACGTACATTTGGTAAAATGATAAAGTTAAAAGTTGCTGACCTCAAGCGAGACGACCATATAGTGATGTGTGTTTCGTTTTGCCATCCGTGTTGGCACAACATTGTTTTGAAATTAAAGAAGTAAAAGCCATGGAAAATGTCATTGATATGTTTGATGTCATTTGATGTCATTTTATGTAATTGATGTGATTGATGTAATTGATGTAATTGATGTCATTAACCAATTATATTTTTGTTTTCTATCTTTGTCTCTCTCAGTTAATTGGTATTTACCCCATGAATTTTTTTATTCAAAGACCGACGTCAATGTTACGAAAAACATAGAAATAAATTTCCCTAAAATAACTGATAAAAGCCATGTTTATGTGTCTATTTTGTTTGAAGCGTTTTGCACAATTCAGAATTTCGTCAACAGGGCCCCCTTTAACCATTCAAACTAAAAACCAGTGTCGTATGGAAGAAATGTAACATTTTCATAGAAATCTTTGTTTGACAAAAGAGAAAAATATTTATTGCATTTTGTTCAATGATCAGCTTTGCCTAACAAGGAAAATACAACATACACCAAGCAAACACGTACTCGAGAAAAGAAATTATCAGTCCTTTTGAGGAGTGGTAATTATAGAAAAATTTGATATGCTTACACCATAAAGTTAACGACATAAAAATCGAACCAATTGAAAATTGATATCTAACTTATCAATGGAGAATAACATCTAACCATAAGAGAAACTTTCCATGTATGTATATATATATATATATATATATATATATATATATATATATATATATATATATATATATATATATATATATATATATATATATATATATATATATATATATATATAAATATATATATATATATATATATATATATATAGATATGGATATATATATATATATAAATATATATATATATTAATATTTTGTAATAATTTATTCAGGCGAGTAAAGTCCAGGAATTTCTATTAACAGAAATAGTCATATGGCAGAAGAATTTGACGTTTTATATCAAAGAGAAAATAGCTTATACTTAGTTGAAACCCCATCTCGTTATCGTTCTCAACGCTAGATATGTTCTTTGAATGTAACTTTTTCTTTACCATTTAGGATATGGTTTCGACCTCAAGATGCAGTACTTTCAGCACTGTCTTTAAATTGGTCACTATTTTGACTAATTTATAATATCAGGCTCTTCTAAAAAGAAAACATTGTAATTCACAAACTGCATCCCGCATAATCCAAACAAAAAGAACCAAGTTAAAATAATCGGAAGACTGGCACTGATAAATCAATGCTCATTTTCAAGATTCTCCAAAAATTCCCAAGAAAAGTTTTTTCTTTCGGCTGATGAGAAGTCTCTTTGCAAACTTTATCAAAAAAGTTTCTTTTTTAGCGACTTCTTTGCAAATGGTGACAAAACACAGAAGTCTGTGATATCATTTCAACACCTTTGGTAGGTTTGCATCATAAGTAAAGTGAAATTTCATTTCATGCAAACAATGTTTGTTAATCATGACCAACATGATTCTCTAAAAGATATCGCTAAACATTTTCTTGTGTAATAGGTTTGCTGTCAAGATTACATATCTCCGGCAATCAAAATCAACCAAAAATGTAAAAAATATGATGAAAAAGAAAAACAATACTATAGAAAAAACCGAAACAAAAGAAGTATTACAAATTTGTACCCCTTACCCTTAAAAGGCTAAATTTCTCAATGTGATGAAGACCACTGAAAGTCCTTTTTTGCTGCAATACAGACATTACCTAAAGATGCTTATCATTAAAATAGGTATAAATATAGAAAATATAAGGACTGGTCCACTTAAATTACCAAAATAGTGTCTCATAGTCGACAGAAACCAGTGTAAATAGCCTCCAGTTTTCTTTTTTGATTTCTATGGAAACAAGAAAAATCATATGAAAATACTTCAACACTGACATTAACATTTTTCAATCATGGTTTTTACTCTAAAGTGACATTAGTATTGATATTGAAAAAAAAAATCACCCTATGTCCAAGGGTTGAAATAAGCGGGCGCCCAGGCGCTATTCACGCCCGCAAGCACTAACATAGCGCCCCTGGACATGAAAATACAATACGCATGGGCGCTAGTTTGTTGGCAAATAAGCGCCCGCATACTCCTGTAAATATCAGCCTTATCATGCGCTGCACAGAAGCCTGAAACTACATTGCATGCTAGTGCTATATAGTCATTGCTAGCGATTTGATAAATCACTGATCCATCGAGTGCATGCACAATAGCACTGGTGCACATGGTTTATATATCGCACAACACCTGTACTGATACGTACGTACATGCCGTACTTGAATTTTGTTTCTCCTTTTTAATCCTGGTAGTGAGAAAATAGCTCCTGGTCCTACTGAAATTGCCGCGGACCAGGAGCCACTTTTTTAAAAAGTGGCTCCTGGTCCACAAATCCTTATTTCAACCCCTGCCTACGTCACAAAACAACTAGAGAGCTAATAAATTATTTCAACATTTTCATTTATTATAAAATATAAATGAATCATTTCCTTGGATCAAATAAAATGATAGTTTGAACAATACTCCCCTGGTTGACAAAATTCCTGCAAAGTAGCACCCAACAAAAGTAGCACTCAACAAAATTGAACATTTAAATATTTGGTTGGCCTAATGAAAGTCATCAAACTTCTCGTTTTCATTTAATTTTATTTACATATTTTCATTTATTGATTTTTGTGTATGTGTGTGTATGTGTCTCAAATCTCAAAGGCGCATATATAAGCAATTTACAGAGATAACTAAGATCATTTTCCATTTCATGGCAACTCTCTTTTTAATTGCAGTATCATTAAACCATCTCTGATGACACTAATTAACGAGGAATCAAAACCATTTTGTGTTTTGAGTTATTGCTTAAATGGAGGCATAACCCTGACGACACTAAACCTTCTTTTGTCTTCAGCTCACCGATAACTCTATGAGACTCTTCCAATTGTTAATTTTATCTTCTAATTCTAGAAGCTTCTGTAACTGTATCTATAGCATCCATTTTATCTACCGAAAAGTCAAGCGAGATATTAGGCATTGAAGTCAAGATTTTGACCTAAAAGACGTAGACATTTTCAACTTAAGCGATTGGGAAATATTCCATCGATTAAAAACCTGCTCCTTTGTTCATGACCGTAGATTGGAGCGCACTTGGAGGTATTTTACTCACATATTTTAGTCCGGAACTTTGAACAAACGATGTTATAGCTTGACTTTCTTTGGTCACAGGGCTAAGGTATGTTTCCACTTCTTTTCTTCTCCACCAGTTCTTTGAATTTTTGCTGAAGAAAAAATTAAGGGAAGATTGTGATTTAATATTTGCTTGAAAAGTTAATCAAATCAGCTAAACAATCACTCTAAAAGCTTGTTATTATCACAAAAAAAGAGGACATTTCCTATGAATTTCCATAATCTGTTCTTGACTAAGTTACAAGAAGATGCAAAGCCAACCATCGTCTTAGGTTTTACAAGACTATAAATCATCTTCAAACTTTTCGATTAGTTTCAGCATTTTACAATATTTTGCAAGTGTGTCTCGTCGACAGTAAATTCATAGGTAGAAAACGATTACTGACTTAAACCTTGAAGAGTAAAATGATTGTTGCCATGGTTTCCATTTTAAAGAATCTGAAGTTGACATTAAATAGAAAAGTTTACATGTTCAATCTATAATAGCAACTTTTATCACCTAAGATTGAAGAATAAAAAAAGATATGTTTTCTGGAGAGGAAAAAAAGGTAAGAAAAACGATCGCTTACCTCCAAGAAGTGAAATGATAATGGTATAGCTTGGCTCGAATAAACTTTGGTGGAGACTTTGGGAATGGATTATGGTCGATAAGATCGAGAACTGCAACCAAATGGAAAAGAAAATCAGACGAAAGCTTAGTAAGGCACAACAAGAGTGTCAACAAGAAAGCAGACCAGCTGATGCAAAGTCTTTTGCAGGCAAGGCCAAATCAATATCTAACAAGTTTCGAGAGTGTGTGAAAGTAAGTTGGCCTGACGTTTCGATCCTAGCAGGATCTTCTTCAGAGGCATAATGACAAGTAACAGTTACAGAAGGGACAAAAACATGCACAGAATACAGATAGGTTAATTGAGCATGGTGAACACAAAGAGATAAATGTAAGGGGATTAGTAGACAAGGAATGGAGAGAAGAAAGAAAGAAACCAACTGGGGAAGAGGAGAGGTGGGAGATAAACAGTGGAGGGACAAAAAGAGGATTAAGGGAAGGGGGAAAAGTTTGGAGAGTATCCTGGCACACCTACAATGCCCAATTTGGGAAACTTCACAACACATAAGATTACATCCTATGCATCCTGGCTGCAGGATGCTGCAGCCCTCTCAGCAGCCCTCTTGACAAATTACCTAAGAGGGATTTGTATCTTCTTGAGGAGGAAATGTATACACTTGTTTCTCCAATGCAGGGTTACAGGGAAGAAAGCTTTTAATGGCCTACTCCAGCGTGTGTAATTTTGAGATTCCTGCAAGGTGTGCAAGAGATGGTGCATTTCTCCCTTTCACGTACCTGTACATAAACTGAATATGAAATTTTATAGCCACTGGTTTGCACCTAGAAAGTAAAGCCATTTTCATTATCGGAAGCCAACAATACTATCACACTTTCTCATGTCTACATAAGAATTAAAGCCACAATTATCTATTGTTATCAAGTTTTCAGAGCTATTTGATATCAGTTTGGAATAAAAACTTCTCAATCATCGGAACAGGTTTTGAGGGAAATTCACGGAAACTCCTCGTGGGAATTCACCGTGTAAAGATTTAATTATAGAAACAAAAACAGAAAATACAGAAACAGTGGAGAGGTGTGAAACAAAATATAAATGTAATGAGTACAGCAGTGTTTGACTTTTCTTTTCATTTTGAATTACCCATTTGTATCAGGAGAACTCTGTTCTTTGCTTTATATGGACAATTTTCGATCTTGGAAAAGGTAACTACAAATTACCAGAGTGTAACTGTCGCCTGTATATTCTGTCAGGTCAGAGTTACAATACAACGGAAAGTGTATTAATTAGAATAGTATGTTTAGCACTTTCTATTACATAATTAGTTTGGTACAGATATATTTAAAGGTACAGTTTATGTTCTTGAATATATAACAGACAACACTGGGAAATCACCCCTTTGTAGCAAACATGGTTTCTTGGAAGTTCAGCAAGAGTTTCGACCTCGTTCATAGCTATTAGAGAGTTATATTCAACAAACTCTGAGATACTTTTGTTTACACTTGTCCTGAGTAGCATCAGTTAAATGTATCTGATACCCAGACAGATATCACTGGAAAGTAAAAGATCAAGAAGAAACCGAACACTAGAATAGAGGTGGTTCCCGATACCACAGTTCTATAGTGAGACAGGTAAACAGAGTATGCAGACCTGCCAGCGGTTCTTCAAAAAAAATAAAGGTTACTTAAAAGGTTGAACAGGAAGTAATGAAGGTTTTTAGAGGCTTCAAACATGAAAATATAAGTTTTTAAAAGTCCAAAATGAAGTTAATTTGTAACAGACTCACCATCTATGCCTATTTTTGCATCATCTGTGGCCCTTATTTAAAATACCTGACTTTCGTTAACTGTTGTTTTGTGAGTCTGCTTTTTTATCACTTCATGAATGAAGCCTGGTTGTCCACAAAAACTTAATGGCCAATGGTTAGCATGACTGAATACAATATTTCTACTCCAAACTAAATCTTTAAAATATTTTTTTTTACTTGAAATAAAAATTAAGGTTTTAAAGAGTGTCTTAGAATTAAAAAGCCATGATTTAAATAAAGGTTTTTATATGAATCATGCATGGCTGTCCACAAAAACTTAATGGCCAATGGTCAGCAAAGACTAAATACAATATTCCTACTTTAAACTAAATCGTTAAAAAAATGGTTTACTTAATATAAAACTTTAGATTTTATAGAGTGTTTTTGAAAAATATAGAGCCATGTTTTAAATAAAGTTTTTAATGAATCATGCATGGCTGTCCCCAAAAACTTAATGGCCAATGGTTAGCAAGATTAAATACAGTATTCCTACTCTAAACTAAATCGTTAAAAAAATGTTTAACTTAATATAAAACTAAAGGTTTTATAGAGTGTTTTTGAAAAATAAAGAGCCATGTTTTAAATAAAGGTTTTTAAATAAATCATGCATGGCTGTCCACAAAAACTTAATGGCCAATGGTTAGCAAAACTAAATACAATATTCCTACTCTAAACTAAATTGTTAAATAAAACATTTTTTTGTTACTTAATATAAAACTAAAGGTTTTAAAGAGTGTTTTTGAAATATAAAGAGCCGTGTTTTAATAGAGGTTATTTAAAGGTTTCGCTGCGAGGTCTAGGTTTGGAAAAAATAAGAAGCAGGGACGGGGAGGCAAGCCCAAAGGGGGATGCTTCCTTTAAGCAAACTGTAATATTGTAAAATAATAAAATCAGTACTAAAGTGAATCGATTAACTTCCTCTTGATTGGTTAATAATCGATAGATCAGGCTGATGAACCAAGGATTTTGTCGGGCCGAACGGAGAGCTGCGAACCACATCTGCCAATCGAGACGTGGTTGATGAGGAGCTGAAGTTATACATTGAATTTACAAATTTTACGAATGATTTAATAAAAGAACTATCTCTTTTGACATATAAACATGGGAACATGCTAGATCAAGCTCTTCAGGAACAGCATTGTGGTAATTTATTATAAAAATTCTCGAAGCGTATTTTTACACTATTGTATACACCTTAAAAGACTGTTACTTGAAATAAATTTCGGTTGGTCAAACTATTCAAGATATCTGGTTCAATCCATACCAAATGAACAAGATTCGGATGTTACTATTAATATGCAGTGTTTATGCCTAGATGTCTCAAAAGGAAGAAAATGAGCAACAATAAGTCAGAAACATATTTGGTGGCTGGGATATGGTGGCACCTAGGTTTAACAACATTAAATTCAGCATCTTCTCAACAGCTATTTATTTTAATGTACTTTGGGTGGTACTTTTTCTCATGTATACAGACTTAATCATTTTTTTAATCTATGCATATTGTGAAAGACCTATTTTCCTTCTATCGGGACATCGGGGAACACATCAGATCAGTATCATCAGTCTGGCATTCCTCTGTTAATTTTGACCAACCTGTCACAATATTGATATGAGTGCTGTTATCATGAAATAAAACATGCTCAAGAGCACTGTACAAAAGAACCAATACCTGGAATATAAAATTACCAACGTAAGAAAACCTAAAAGTAATAACAAGAAGAAATGATATAAGACAGGGTTATAAACCACAATAAAGAACATAAAAATATAACTATACATAAAAATGGGCACAGTAATGTGAATAAAACAGCGAATAAGATTAATGCCCATACTCAAGCCTAAAAATATAAGTTTTCAAATGCTTCTTAAAATTGTCAATAGTGATTATAGAGAAACACTGTGATTTGACAGTACCTTCCAGTGATTTCAGGACTCAGCTTAGGAAGGACTTACCATCCTCTGTCGGGGAAAAGGTGAATCAAATTTACACTGGGATTATACCGTGTGATTTTGATATGATTTTATTCAGCAAATTATAATATATTACAATATAAATTTCGCACGTACGCGATACCTTAACATAAAATAAAATGACAAATCGATGAGATTCAAAACATGATAGTTGGACTTTGAACGCAAATAGGATTTCACGCCCTTTCTACTGGTGTAGCAAAGCAACCTTGTTAACTATTAGCCGAAGTGCACCATGTTTCACTTATGTAGAATATATAGGCCTATATACAAACATAAATATAAACGCAATTGGTGTGCTAACGAGTGTTCTGGATGTATATAGATAACAATATTCCAAAGTAAAAGAAATAAATTCATCTACGTATAAAAAGGTATTATGTGACCTGCACCAGCGATTTTTTCCCTGTGTGTGCAGTATAGGCCCATTTAATACTGCCATTGTATCATTTATATTTCATTTTTATGACTTGACAACGTGCAGCGACAACGATAGAACCGAACTGTGAAAGTTATGTTTGGGTGAAGTAGCATTACAAACCTTTACCATATATGTCATATTATACCGATATATAATCAAATGGTCTGTCTCGGAGTTCTAAACTTAACTACTGTTGTATGACTATACCGGCAGTTTTAAAGTTTAAAAATTTGCAGATAATTGTGACGGCAGGTTTAATATTACTGTCTCTATTGACCTATAAATATATGATTAGTTTAAAAAAGTGTTAATTCTAACAAGAGGAACTGCATTTCCATGTAATCTAACTTAATCTGGCCTTTTGCAAAAGCACTGTGGATTCTCGGAAAACAGACGATTGAATTGCTGGAAAGTGATGCATGGTGTCATATTGTAAACCGGAGTGAATATTTTCCCAGTGTTCATTTGCCCTGAAGTACAGTGAATATGCAGAACCCCGTTCACCTATACGGAGTTTATTCATTCTTGCATTTATTTCGCATTTATAACATAGGGTGGTTTTCTTTCATGAAAAGAACACTTTGATTTTATGAACAGGATGCGATGTTCATGCTTTTTCACAAAAAGTATGTCATGGTCGCTTGTTAAGTTTGTTTTCCAAAATAGTGAAGTCTATGGTATCCACTTTTCCGCCCATTAATCCCGTTTCCCACCCCTTCCTCCCCTCCCAATGCTTGTCCGTATTTAACTTCCTGATCCGTGACATGGAGTTCACAAGCAATTAGTTGAACCTCTGCCAAACATTTATGTATACAATAACTATGTAAACATGCAAGGAAAACGAAACTAACAGCTGCATACAAGTGAAAAGACTATGACGTCACACAGTGATCCTATAAAACAGAGGCCTTACTTTTGAGCATTACATTCAGACATAACTTCTAATGAAATCAACGAAGCGTTAAAAAGGTGAATTCTCAGAAAAGCAGGATACGTGCTGCTACAAGCTCAAGATGTACACAGGTTCGTTAATTTTTATTCACGTGAATTACAATAAACAGTTTATTTTTTTTAGTATCGAATTAATATAAATTACATCAGGTTTTCAGAGGATGTGTTTGTGTCGTATGTCAATTTTAAGTTATACTCAAGTACGCTAGTCAAATGTAAGAAGGCGCGGAATCAATCTTAGTTGCCATATCGGGTGACTTGTTACCTCAAAAATATATATTCTACATTATGTATATCGAAAATCTGAGCTACATATATGAAACCAATTTACTTTCTACTGCGTTTTATAATCAGGTCTAATGAATTAAAGCTTATATTTTGTGTAGGATGCCTGGGATAGTGTTTAATGTGAATAGTCCCATATGCTTGTTGAACCTATTCTGCCAGATGAGCTGAATTTACAAATTAGTCAAGTCCAAATATAGAGACCCTAATATCTACTGAACCCCAAGTTTTAAGTACCTCTCTGAGCACCATCCCACAAGCTATATACCCAAATTTTCCTTACGGGTTGTACATGCAACAAACCTGATTAGAAGGGAATATGTGCCTTGGTATCTAGAGGATTTTAGTCTCATGATATTGCTTGTACATTTCCTTGCTTTCATCAAATAAGATGCATAAGTTAATTGTAGCAAATTTTAAAATGTAAACTTTATAACAAAAACATGATTGATTCGCATCTAGCCATCCCATAATGGTCCAGCCACATATCTAAATTAGCGAGGAAAATTTTGAATTAAACCTAACGCAACCTCCCCCCTCCCCCCCCCCCATCACACACACACACCCTTGAAGTCATGTGCACCTCACTGCTCGGAACCACCGTGGCACCAGCGAGTCGGTAAAGACCTATCCACTCGATAATTTCAGTTCAATTCACTTCAACTTTCTTTCAACCAACAATGTTCAAAGAATTTACAATGATCTGTTTAGACAAGAGACTTAAAACAAAATAAATGTTTGAAGGGATTACACAAGGAAGCTACTAAAAGCTTGTGTGATAACAAATATTATCGTTCCCTAACCTCATTTGTTAGACTTTATCAGTTTAATGCGTTCTTTCTTTCCTGTCTAGAATTGAACAAAATCAATGCCACAGCTGCAGAAGCTGTTTGGACTTTGTCTTCTAAAGGTAATGTACCGTTTTATAAATCAAGACAATTGTAAATATAATGCACGGAAATTCCCAGTATGAAATCTTTGTACGGCGACTTATTAATGAGGTCTCAAATCAAAATGAAAGTAAACATGAGAATGATCAGATGAAACAGTCCAATATTATCTAACCTAATATTGATCTAGTCAAGTAGAGACACCAGTTGATAACAACATAAAACAATACTAAACATAGACATGCTTTACATAGCATACTAAACATGCATGCATAACATGAACGCGGGTAACCGTATTGTGAACTAAAGAAATGGTACATCTGTATTTTGTAGACCCTGGTATTCAACGATCTTTGCTTCTTGACCGCAATTTTCCGGCACCGTGATCATGTTGGCGACCCTCCGGTGTCGGATGCTATACCTGGGTATTTACGTGAAGGGGGAGGGGTATGCCCCTGCCTTGTGAGAAATATTTTAATAGGACTAAGATCGTTGAGGTGCAGTATTAATTTGGAACATTGGTTGCTATCGGCTCATTGAAACAATCGGCGGTTTTTGGGTCTTGAAAATGACCTATATGTTGCCTCGGACAAAAAAAGCACCTTTCGTGGCCACTGGGAAAGCGGCACCTTCGACACCTACAACTGACGGACCGAGTGGTGTACCAGTTTCGATCCGGTATGCTTATTAAGGTCAATCATCCCCTGTGGGGGAACATTCCAACAATATTTTGCACAATCGTTCTACTGAATTATAACGGTCACTTTCTCGAAAGTAATTCATAAAAATGTTGCCTGCAGCCTATAATAACCTTCATGTTCTCGTTCAAACAGGTAACCTTGGCAGTTCAGAAGCTCCAATTAGTGTAGGTATAATCTTCATTTTAATACTGATATGTTGTTGTTGTTACTGTTGCTGCGCTAATTCTGATGAGAATCGTGAATCAACAAGATCCTCTCACCGGACTCAGAATACGGTAGTCATCAACGAAGTTACGGCATTGGTGGTGGGTGATTAATAACCCAAGTTGTATGATGTTTTATCTTAAGATGTATTTTCCCATGGGGTGCAGCCACCTCAGTTTTTTGAAGTAACCTTAAGTGCCCCTTTTAATTGATCAAAAGTTCCCCCTCCCCCTTCTTGGTTACAAAAGTATTATTTGTCTAGTTTATGTCGTTAAAGTGCTCTTGTTTAAGAGGTGGCAGAAAAAAGGATGTAAAAGCATGTGGCTTTTGTTAAAATTCATTCCAATGCTGAAATTTGTGATACGTGCTGCCGAGAGGATCCATTTTATTCGAATTGTTTTAATGTAACTTTGTTGGTTTGTTTAATTACCCCTCATATCAAAGCCATATATGTCGCTGCCTCTCGTATGTTGTGCCCCGTTAGATTAAACACTCTTCCACTGCCCATGTCTTGTTGTAGCCATTTATAGTTGATGTATAGCGTAACCATCTATTGCGTTAGCCTTCAAGTTGGTCTTTTCGTGTCAGTTTGAGCAAAGCATATACTAATCACATAGTAAGATGCCTAAGTAAACGAGGTTGTGCTTACATTCATTTGATTACCTGCATTAAGTGAGTTGCGGGGCAGCGCTGAGGACGAGGCAAGGGGAGGGGTTGTGGGGAAGGGTAGGATGTGGAAGTTCCCCTCCGTTTGAAATAACCTCACCTTACTGAAATGATACCATCAAAGGTCTGGGATTGAAGTGGCCGATCCTGGATTGTAGTAGTGGGGTTTTTTTTTGCACACTAAGTGGGATGCTAATTTACCTTGCTTTATATGTATAATTTGAGGACATAAGCGGTTTTAATGTTCTAAATGATAGCCACTACAATATGTTAACCACAGGAATGTAGCACTTGGCAACTATCACTTTTTACAAGGTTAAGCAAGAGTGCAATTTATTTTTCTTATGAAAATTACATGTTTGTATACATTTAAGTGGCACGCACAGTTTTGCTGATGAAAAAAACCTCATTCCATTATGTCATGAAAAAGTGCCATGTTGTCGTTTAAAAACTAGTGATCTTTTCGTTGTAAAGTTAAGAAAATGTTCTGAATCAGAAAGTGCCTTTCTATTCGGGAAATAACAATATCTAAGTAATTAAGAAGTGGCATTTTGTTGAAAGTTTTTCAAATATCCAACACAAACATGTATAGAATGCTCTTCAAAGTATCATTAATGAATTCCTTACAAGTTTTGTCTGGTTTAACGGTAAACCAACATTAATAGTGTTTGGCAACAGATTTTGAAATTACACAAAAGTCTCAGTAATACTGGCTGGAGTGCGTATATTAACGCAAGCAATTTCTAGGGCTGTATATTGATTCAAAATTAAACTGAAAAATCTTCTATCAGAAAAGCTTGCATATGCAAGTAGTTTAATTAAAAAGTTGAAACTATTCTTACCTAAACTCACTTTTATAATGCACTTGTTTTGCACAACATGCTGGTGTGGGGCAATGCCCACAGGTCATCACTTGATAGCTTTATACAAGATCCAGAAATTGACTGTTAAAAATATTTGTATTGCTTTATATATCTCACATTCTGCGCCCTTTTTCAAAACCTTAAACTTGCTTTGTACACCTAATTAGCTCCATAAATATATATTAAGATTTTTTTTCTCTTTTAATCATTGTGATTAAATGGCAGAAATAAACGAAACGAATTGTCCAGTTGCTCTTTGAAGTTTGTTCGGTAAGAGGACTGTGATGCAAAATGGTGCTATCACTTCCATGCAAATGGAGATTCTGTGTTTTACTAAAACGAAAATCACGTGACATACGTAAGAAATTTTTACTAAAAGTGTCAATTACTGAAGCATCGTTAAAAGGTAAATTCTACTCAAATTTTCGCCTGAAAATTCAATATATTGAAATATGATAAAACGATTTGAAGATTCAAATTAGACTGTCTTTCTGAAGGGTATGGACCTATTTTAAACACATTATACTGATAATGAGTGACACTTGATAAAGAGGACAGCATCCGTTGTCCTCATTATTCTGAGAAGAATTTAAATATCACGAATTTTTTGCCAAAATGTGAAGAAAAAAAAATCACAGAAAACCTCACAAAATGATCAAATTTGGACGAAAAATCAAGGTTTCCAAATATCAGTCTAAATATTGACAATGGATTCATGTGGATCAGAAGCATGTTCCCTTACAAAATGATCGAAAATGATCAACAGTCCGAAGAATCTCAGTAGGCTAATCTTCAGTTCGCTAAATCTCAGTCGGATGACCCTCGGTGTGCTGAACTTCGATAGGCTGTCCTTCAGTCTGCTCAAATTCAATAGAGTAACCACAGCGTACATATATTCAGCTGTGTTACTGGTCGAAAAGAGTCCTAGCTAGCAGTATTATTCTAGACTGCTATTCCTGCCTGGAAACCAATGTAGATGTAAAGGAGGGAATGGTATTGTAGTGGAGTGAAATTTTGTTGTTTGCACTTTGAATATTTATATGTGTTACGTAATAGTCTGTTTGTAGCGTTAGTTTGTGCACATAGCTTTTGCACGTGTTTTTGTTAGTTCTGTACCCGCTGTGATAATGGCCAGCAGCGTCTCTACAGAGCTCCGGGGTTCGCCTCGTAAACCCCTTAGTATTTCGTAAATTTTATTGCTATATAATAATACCCATATCTGGACTGTCTGGAGTCAGTGAGGAGATGTCCCCCTTCTGAATATCCACAACACTAACCAACGTACAGTAAACAAACGTACATCACTTACGGCCATAGCTTAATCTCGCAGCCAGGTACAGCTACGATCAGGTGACCACTCAGAAAAGTCAATGTGAGTAATGGGTGACACGCAACACCACTGAAATAAAAGTCCCCTATTACTAAAAGTATACGAGCGCCCCCACCTTTAACTATTACCAAACCTACGCTCTTCATGCGGTCGATCTTGCAATGGATACTTGTGTTCCTGTGATCGTTGACGGCTCTTTGTGTTCTGACAAAGCAACGTGCTACCGCGGAAGTACATGTTTGACCCGGAAGTACATGTTTCGCGCAAACCCGGTTCTACGGATTTCGGTTCGCTGCTTCCATGTATGGATCTTATCGGCAAAATTCGCAATGTAATTCGGGTTTACGAGTATCGTAGATCGATAGAGGATACATTAGATACTCAAATACGATCATTTTCGGAAAGAAACGAAGATTTTACCACACTATAACAGTGCATTTTCTTTTCGACGAACAACGCAAAAGGTAAGTCAAATCGAGTCGAAGTTTATCGTTATGTGACTTTCGCGTATTAGACAACCTTTTACCGTAAAAATAGCACTTTTGTAATATTTAAGCTTAAATCTTACTCATATTTTTCAGAAAAGTTGTAACTCCCCCGAAAAGTGTGACTTTTGGTCAACGAAAAATGGTGCCCCTATGTGGTTTTGGTTGCCCCAAATACCTGTATCCTTACGTACATAATACACAAATACACGAAAGCACCATATCAAGCACTCTTTGGACCGGGCAAGACGCATTATGGAACTCTTCTACATTGTTCTTAGAGTTCATGTTAACCATCGGTTGGGTGATCCAAAGCGTGCTGCATGGATTAGGGCCCAAAGTTTTTTCGTGGTCCCGTTACACTCATTAAAGAAGTAACGAATTAGCGGTCATTTGAATTGGTCAAGCACTCTTTGGACCGGGCAAGACGCATTATGGTACCCTTCTACAATGTCCTTGGACTTCCTATGACCCATTGGTTTGGTGGTCCAGGGCGTGCTGGTCTTGACTGGGGCCTAAAGATTTTTGCAGGTCCATTTACATTCATTAACGAAGTGATGATTTAGTGGTCAGTTTAATTGGTCAAGCACTCTTTGGACCGGGCAAGACGCATTATGGTACCCTTCTACATTGTCATTAGCGTCCATATGACCCATTGTTTACGTGGTCCAAGGCGTGCTGCTTGGATTAGGGCCCGAGGCTTTTTCGTGATCTCGTTACACTCAATAAAGAAGTAATGATTTAGTGGTCATTTAAATTGGTCAAGCACTCTTTGGACCGGGCAAGACGCATCATGGTACCCTTCTACATTGTCTTTAGAGTTCATATGACCAATTGGTTGGGTGATCCAAGGCGTGCTGGTTTGATTAGGGCCAAAATGTTTTTATTTCAGTTCATGTTGGATTCATTTAAAAAATTGTTGATTTAGTGGTCATTTTAATTGGTCAAGCACTCTTTGGACCGGGCAAGACGGATAATGGTTTCCTTCTACAATCTGTTAAGAATTCATATGACCCATTGGTTAGGTGTTCCAAGGAGTGCTAGTCTTGATTAGGGCCTAAAGTGATTTTTTCAGGTCCCATTACATTAATTTAAGAACTGATGAAGTAGTGGTCATTTTAGTTGGTCAAGAACTATTTGGACCGGACAAGATGCATTATGGTACCCTTCTACATAGTCATTAAAGTTCATATGACCCATAGATAACCTCTTTCCAGGACCAAATGTTAAACATCTTGTAAGAAAGCTTTTGTCTTGCCAGAGGTGTTACGTCGATACCATTGTCGAATACGTAATTGAATAGGTAGCAGTTACTCATTCGCGAATGTCGAACGAGGAACGGGGAATAAGTATCTAACTTCACACCGGTATATCCTATTACGTGCAGCCTAGCTCTCATGATATGTCGACTATGATGTAGCTAGTGCTAGATTTGCAACGTCTCATATTTTTCGTAAACTTTCTATTCGGCATAGATTCCCTTCATTTTTTGCGTTAATATGGAAAAATCAGGGAGTTGATATGTCACGGTATTACTTAGTGCTACTTTATAGTTAAAAATTCGAGGGCATAGCGGACAGTAATATTTCTAGGCCTAATAATAATAATTTAGTATTTTCTAAAGTAATACTTCAAGTTTTGTACTAGGGTTAGGCCCTAGTTTTAGTAATATTAGTAATAGGCATAGTCTAATCCAATTTTAATAATGGCCTAACGCTTATAACCTTTAGTTCTTAGCCTACGCCTTCTTGTCCTTGGGTAATATTTCTTAGGGACCTGTGCTTGAAAAGATTTGGACTGCATAAGATACAAAAGTAGTAGACCGTCTTTGTACTTTGTATAATTTAAGGGAAGCTGGTCACTTCGCCCAACAACCATTTCGCCCAACTGCCATTTCGCCCAACCAGTCTGGTCATTTCTTATACGTTCGGGAATTGTTAACGTTACAGGATACGAACCGAATATTAAGGTAACTTGAGGATGGATCAGTGTTTTAGGGGTTAGGTTTGATATGAAACGTTGGGTTAGGTTTCTTCAATATTACGGAAGGGTTTATTAATTTAATTTTTTTTCAATTTAATAAGGAAACGTTCAGGAATTGTTAGTCGGTAGGATGGATCAGTGTTTAAGGGGCTAGGTTTGATAGGTTTTTATGGAGACCGATTCCCCTGTTTTTGTTAGGTTAACACTTTGTAGAACTAGATAAACACCTAACTGCTGTGAACAATACCCTTGATAAATGCCTGGCGGACTTGATGGACCTTTGTTTGTATAATAAAATAACTTCCAAAGTAGTGTAATCCTCCCATTATACCCAAAATAACTGTCAGAGTCGGATCGTATCGAACGGACATCACTGTATTTACCAACCACGAAGAAATATAACCCAAAATAAATCAAATTGAACTAGTGAAATAGAAAAAGTAATATTATTCTGACTGAATATGAGTAAAAAAATGGTTGGGCGAAATGACCAGGCTGGTTGGGCGAAATGGCAGTTGGGCGAAATGGTTGTTGGGCGAAGTGACCAGACAGCTAATTTAAGGTCATAGCCTATTATGTGTATTATTACTACTGGCCCAGCAGTACTACAGTAGCTGGACTGGGTGAAAATTTCCTCCATCCTGGGATATATATGACATGAAAAAAGTTATTCCCAAAAAGAAGGAAAGTTTCATTCACTATTAAAGTCGCTTTGTTATGTTGAATAATGACTGTTACAAAATGCAGTTCCACTGGTATTAAGTATTAGCTCAACCCCCCCCCCCCCCCCACCAAAAAAAAGTATTCACCTACTTTACTGTACGTACCTCATTCTTAAGGTGAACAGAGAGCTTTCCAGAGTTTTTACATCACCATGTATATTATCCTCATATCTTAAGTCTTCATATAAGAGTTTATTTATAGAAATATGTTGATAAGTGTAGTCTCACATTCTTTTTAATACTATAAATATATATATATATATATATATATGATATATATATATATATATATGATATATATATATATATATATATATATATATATATATATATATATATATATATATATATATATATATATATATATATATATATATATATATATATATTAAAATAATCCGACGCGGATTAAAATAATCCGAATTTCTAAAACTTCTGCTCTATTCAGCAGAAATCAGTAAGTCGCTTTGCCTTTACAACCATGCCGACATCTTCTCTATAAAACAGTTTCAATTCCTGCTACTCCTTGTCACTTTCGGTGATCATGCACTGAAGAAGAGCTAGTTTTGCTCGAAAGCTCTGCAAAAACCAAACATTGGCTGTTTTACTTCCAATCACTTACCTAATTCAATTATTGTATCTCACTCGAGATCCAGCCTTTCTCTAATTGCAGCATAGTTGTTTAACAGTTTTTCCGTTATTCCTATCTATATCTTTCACTGTTGGTATCTAATTGATCCAACTATGCTTCAAAATGGAGAGCACCTTTGAAACTTTGAAAACGCTTCGACGCCTTTCCGAAAAACGGGTTAGGTATCGGCATCATCTTTCCAACTACAGACTATACCGTAAAAACAAAACGGTACCAAAAGGACTTAAAATCAAGGTCCGTGCTGGTTTACCACTTTCTGATAGCGACAGCTTTGCCAATTGGAAAGGCATCCTTAAGAATGCTTCGCTTGAATTAATGGCTGTGCAAATAAGTATTTGTCGCAAAACAATTCACGAACTTAGCCAGCAAATTGATTCCAAAACCAGAAAACTGCAAAAAGAACTCCCCAAGAACGAGTTCGAAAGAAAGCTTGACTCCATCTCCAAAATTTGCTTGAACCTCTCACATACCCTAGCTTCAAGACAATGTCACAAATTGAAGAGGGATAATGTCACGCAAAGAGTTAAGTCTTCTGGTGAAACCCAACTTGAAACCTCAAAAAGAACCAGGTCTCGCAGACTCCGTCGGAAAGAGATACAGACCGCATGCAACACCACCAAAAGTGCAGTTGTTACCATTGATTGCCAACTCTCGGCAGGAGAAACAAACCTACTCTCCAAAGGTCTAAATTTTTGCCCTAAACCACGGCAAGTAAACGCTCAGAAACTTTCTCTTGACCTAAATCTGTTCTATCGACGCTTACGTCTCCGTGAATTTTTTGCCGACGAAAATGGCAATAACACCACGCAAGAAACCAACGACTTGCATTCCAAGTTTAAGCCAAAAAGCTCGTGGAATCCACCCAAGGCCCATTGTGCGCCTCTTGAATCATTTATTTCGGCCATTGAAGAGGATGTCAAAACACACACCTCCGCCCCAGACTTCCGCGACAATCTCAACAAAACTGAGAGACAGGCCATTCATGAACTGCGGAAGCGCGATGACATTGTCATCAAGCCAGCCGACAAGGGTTCTGCAATTGTCGCTATGGGCAAACAATTCTACAGAGAGGAAGCCAACAGACTACTCGGCAACCCTCAACACTACAAACTCCTGGATTCTGATCCAACTCAAGAAATCACACAAAACGTGAAAAGAGTCATCCAAAAGATAGTCTCTAACGGTTCCATTGACCGCAAGTTAGGCCAAAACCTCCTGGAAAACGACCCCAAACCTGGTCGCTTTTATTTTCTGCCTAAAATTCACAAAGAAGGCAATCCCGGGAGGCCCATAATATCGGGTAATGGCACAGCGACTGAAAAAATTTCCAAATTCGTGGATCTCCTCATCCAACCTCTCGTTTCGGCCCTACCGTCCTATGTGCAGGACACTACGGATTTCATCCGGAAAATTGGGGAAATAAAAAATCTTCCCTTATCTTCTCTGTTAGTTACTTTGGATGTGTCTTCGTTATACACAAATATCCCTAACGAAGAGGGCATTTCGGCCTGCACAAAAGCATTCAAACCGATACGTGGCAAAACCCCCACGAAGAAAGAATTGGCCGAATTAATGCAACTTATCTTGACCAACAATAATCTGGTATTTGGCAACAAACACTACCTCCAAATTCATGGCACCGCAATGGGTACCAAAATGGCACCGTCTTTTGCCAACATCTTTATGGGAAACCTCGAGAAAGAATTTTTATCTCGACAAAACTTGAAACCACACACGTGGTTACGTTACATTGACGATATCTTTATGATATGGACCCATGGTGAGGCTAATCTAAAACTCTTCATTGATGACATAAACTCGTTTCATCACACTATCAAATTCACTGCTGATTTTTCTGGACATGGCGTTCACTTTCTGGACACCACCGTGACCCTACAAAATGGTTCACTCAAAACAGACTTGTTCAATAAACCCACGAACAAGCACAACTACCTCTTACCAAGCAGTTGCCATCCACGTCACTGTACCAGAAATATTCCGTACAGTCAAGCGTTGCGCATTCGACGCATTTGCTCCTCTGAAGTCGATTTTGATTCACGCACTAAAGAACTGTCACAACACCTCCTAAACAGACAGTATTTTCGGGGTACTATTGAAAATGCCATCAAAAAGGCTAAAAGCAAACCCCGTACCGAAACATTGACGTACAAAACTCGTCAAACCAGTTCCAAAAGGGTACCATTGGTTACTGAATTCCACCCTGGTCTCCCACCACTGGCTAATATCATTCAGAAGAATTTTCACCTACTTCAAGGCACCGAACGCCTGAAATCAGTATTCCCAGAATTACCTGTCATCGCTTTTAAAAGACCCAGCAACCTACGGGATATCTTAGTTCGGGCATCCTTTCGGGATGACACCCCATTAGGGGAAAGCAAAACAGAAACTACAGGATCATCGCCCTGTACACAAAATTGCAAAACGTGCTTACTTGTCGATTCGACCGGGGCCTTTCAGAGCAACCAAACCAAACGCACGTTCCAAATTCGGCACAAAATTAACTGCCTATCCAAAAATGTCATTTACCTCATCTACTGCAATATTTGTAACTTACAATACATTGGAGAGTCAAAAAACACTCTTAGAATGAGAATGACACAACATAGATCGGCGATCAAAACAAAAAAGATCTACCAACCTGTTGCAAATCACTTCAATCTCCAAAATCATTCAATTGAGAATTTGCGTGTTATTGCCATTGACCAGAACGATTCTTGGACAGATAAATCTAGGAAAGCGAAAGAAAATTTCTGGGAACTAAACCTAAAGACCACGGCACCATTCGGTTTAAACATCAGAAACGATTTGCCGTCCCAGATAAACCAAAACAATTCCTTTACAATTACGACGGAATCGGATTAAAATAATCCGACGCGGATTAAAATAATCCGAATTTCTAAAACTTCTGCTCTATTCAGCAGAAATCAGTAAGTCGCTTTGCCTTTACAACCATGCCGACATCTTCTCTATAAAACAGTTTCAATTCCTGCTACTCCTTGTCACTTTCGGTGATCATGCACTGAAGAAGAGCTAGTTTTGCTCGAAAGCTCTGCAAAAACCAAACATTGGCTGTTTTACTTCCAATCACTTACCTAATTCAATTATTGTATCTCACTCGAGATCCAGCCTTTCTCTAATTGCAGCATAGTTGTTTAACAGTTTTTCCGTTATTCCTATATATATATATATATATATATATATATATATATATATATATATATATATATATGGATATGACGTGGAAAATTGACAAAATGGATGGCTCGAACTGGCTGACATGGAAATTCCAGATGAGACATTTGTTGCTTGCAAAATGCCTGTGGGCTATGTGGATGGCTCAGGAAATTTGGGGGTTACTGTATGTCAAAAGCATAAGAGTGAAACTTGAAAAAGACACAACTGGCATTTTCCACCATTGTGCTTGCAATAGCATCTAGTCAGCTGGAATTAATTACAAGAAGTGACAAAGCAAGTGATGCTTAGGATACCTTGCGTACTCCGTTTGAAAGGGATTCTCTAGCCAACAAAATTCAGCTCATGAAAAATGATCTCAGAACTAAAATGGCAGAGAGCGAGTCAGGTGGAAATAATTTGAAGATTATGAATGAAATTACGGATCGTTTGGCTGCTATTGGTGCTCCTATTTCTGAAGAATACCAGGTTTTTTAAGTTATATGTCAAGCTTGGAGCCATTTATTTACTTTCTACTCTTACCATTTACATTTCTATATTTGTCTTTCAATTTAAATCTTATGCTTTATGTCACAGTTTTATCTCACCATTTCAAAGTTACAAAACTATCCATCCTGCCACCTGAACTGTTTTGCTATGTCATGCCTTTCACTATGCCACCTTGTAATACCCCTTCCAGTCATAACGCACTTGACATTGTGTGTGAAGTCTTCACAGTATGAGGTGTGATTCATTTCAAGAAGTATTCAAATTTTGTTAAGCTATTCCTTCCGTTAGATCAAAGTATTTCACTTTGAAGTGATCGATGTAATTTATATTTCATGCCCATATTTTCACAGGACATTAAAACATTAAAATCTTAAAGTGCCTTATTGTTACAGTTACAAGATCAATAAAAGACCAGGCAACTCTATTTCCACTGTTGACCAAGGAGACGCTTCTATGATTGAGTGTCTCATATCTTATGTAAGTGAGTAATCCAGCCAGCAATACTATTTATTTACATCTGTAAGTCAGAATAGACTGTAAACCTATGTTAGTATGTATACGATATCAAGTATAGTTACAAATCTACGGTAGACCCTACTGTGTTTGCGTATGTTCTTCGATCACATGTAGTGTGGTGAGCCGCTCAAAGTGAAGTCTTGTGACAAACGTCTAATCTCTGATAAGTTCAACCCATGATAACTTTCTACAGCACTGCCGCTGAAAAATAATAATGGAAGGTATACCGAATTCTGAAATTTAAAGTTTGAAAGCTCTTGGAACGCGGCATTGATACTACTCTTAACAGCAAAAATGCTTTTCCCATAATTTTTGTTAAAGTTATATCATACTTTACCAACAACTACATTTGTGTTTCTTTTGAACGATCAGTGAAAAGTACGTTGAAATGTTGTACATGCATTACATCGACTGTTATTGCGCAATCTATTGACACGAATAAAGATCAATTTCAAACATTGATATCACGCAAACCAATACTTAAACCAGTGCCATTGCCGGGGTGACAGTACAGAGTGTTCCCTGTACAAAGTGGTCGCTGGGACACTTTGTACCAGCAAATTTAGTCCGGTCAGACATTATCTGCTGAAAATTGTGTCCCCACCTCCCAGCAAATTTAGTCCGTCCGGACGAAATGTCCTGGTACAAAATGTCCGCAAATAATTCATAGTATATTTTGTCCCGCATACAATTTTGGCAATTTGACATTCAAAAGCCACCTAAGTTCGCTATATCAATCATTAAAACAGATGCATATATAGTTTGATGTTACAGGAAATAAATGAGACGTTGTGCGATGCTACAAAACAAAAAATAGAAGGAAAAAAAGTAAAACTTTAGAGTCTTCCATCTGTAAAGATATTAATCATGTTTTTGTTGTGATTGCTGCTGTTTGATCCTCCGTATATGTTGCATATGTTGTGTTCGGACAATTCATTGCGTTGATAGTCAACTTTACAGAAGATTAGATCGCATCAACCCCCCCCCCCCCCCAACGGAGGGTGGTTACGGGATAGGGCAGGCAACAGCTACAACAAAAAATTATAATTGCAGAGGTAAAATATTACGAACTAAAAGTAGTTCAAACTTCACTGTAGCCATATTTCCTCAACGCAGTGGGTACGATTGGTTAATTATGGTAACTGTACGTTATGGGTATATGAGAGTTGCCTAGCCAATACGAAATTTCATCCGTGCATATAGCTCATTATAGGATGGGAACCGAGGGTGTTTTCAAGTTACATCCTAAACGGAATCGGCAATGTTGTATACAACTCTCAGTCCCATACACAGTTGGGATGGTAAGTTATCAATTTGTGTCAAGGGGAGGGGTCTTGCTAAGTCCATGACCAGCTATCTGTGATGAGCTCCAAAATATTTTTGTTTGCTAATAACAACCGTGAGGTAGCAGGAAGACACTTCTGAAACCTTGAAATGTTATCACTGCCCCAACCCTCTCCGTACAGGCCTGAAACCTGTTCCTTGACTTTCATTAACACTTATTGTTTACTCTTTTACACTTCATTATTTTTCTCACTCAACCGCCGAGTCACGGTTTACTCTCTCTCTCAAAAGAGGTGGAAGGACCATGCCCCCCTGCCCCCTGAACCGCGTTGTGATTGCCTTGCGTGAAGCAAATATTCCTTTGTTTAGACAAATGGCATTTGAACCCATGCAATTCCAGTGATAAAGGTCCGTTGTTTCTAATTATGACATCTTTCTTAATGGAAACAAAATGGTTCAAATTAGAACAGATATATGAATAAGGCGTAAGGCTCTACATCCCCTAAGAAAAATGGCAGGGTGTATTTTCCTAACAATAGTAATGCTTATCGAAGAGGGCAGTAATACTTGAATTCTATCAACAATGTCAGCCACTACCTCTCTCCCCATTTAACACCTCGCCCGATTCATTTATCATCAATTTACAGCCAATACGTTCAGTTTGCTCGGAAACACAAAATCCTCTTCAAAAGTTATGCAAACATATAAGAAAGCCAAAAACAAAGCCAAACACAAAGAGGAAGGAATAAAACAAATAGGAAAGACCAGGTTGCGATATGCTAGATTTTGTTGTCTCATCATGTTTCTCACACTTTAAATACGTCATTCTTGTAGAGATAAGTTTGTTGAAAGACAATCAGAGAAGTAAACATCAAAACATAAAATTGGATGATAGTCACAAACATAATATTCTGAATCTATATCAGCCTGGGCAAAGAGTGAAACAGTGATTATACATGGGATGAGTCATGAGGAAATTGAACTGGAATGATGAATCTCCCCTTGTAGCTCTGAGGCAACTTAAGATAATAATGCTTTCTAGAACATCCTTCAAGCAGGGAGGTTTGACTTAATTAGAATGGGATACTACTGTCACTCTTCTTCAAAAAATATGTACTTAAAACTCTCATAATTCACATTAAGAACATCCTCTTGGGAGTTTGGTAAAGACCTCAAAGCCATGCAGAATTTTCCCTATAGAATTTCCCACTTGAACTGCTTTCCACACTCGGATAATCTTTAAACAGTAGGATTACCTATATAATGCTTTAATGTGCAACTTGATATACCGCCAAAAGTTTAATCTTGATTTTAAATGAAAAATAAAATGGCCGTTTCTCATGTATTTAACGGGTTTGTCGTTAAAACTACAGTAATACAGGACTCCATAACACGAATAAAAAGTTACAACAGGAAGCAGACTATGGTCGATTATATTTTACTATGAGAACTTATCTTAAGCACAATTTCCAGAACCAAGAAGCACGATTTCTCATTTTTTTTATTTAATGAAGTAATGAGGTGATAACAATTTTCGATATATGGATATATGTATTTCCACCGAACGACTGGTAGTGTAAAATCAATGGCCTGTCTTTGCTTACACGTGTAGCAGCAGACAATAATCATGTCTCTCATGATATGTTAAAGTGAAAGACATGATTATTGTCGGCAACTAGTTAATTGCAAAGAAGATCGTCTAGACATGTCTTCTGGAGTCTTCTGTTAACTTCATACATACCCCCTCCCTTGGTGGTCAGAGATGATAATATCAGTGCAACCGAATCTGTGCAAAATAAAAGTTGAAAGCAATATTATGAGTAGTGAATGCCACACTGTAAGTCAAACATAAAATAAATAATCATCTTGAAAGGTTTATGTTTAAGGTCCACTACAAAAACTAATAAACATTCACCATGTTGTTTAAGTGTATACTGTTAGTGTGCAACTGAACTATGCTCGGGCATTGAGTTAATTGGATGATCTTTTATTGTGACACCTACATGTTTATGGGCTTACTGGCTCAATTGTTTTTTATTGGAGGTTGCATGTCATCATTTTGTCGTGATATCACACAGTTTACTACAAAAACTGAAAAGTTTAAACCATACGAGCCAATACAACATTTGTGACATATTAATTCAATTAAATGTCAGACATTTATCAAATTAGAGTAAGCTAGCATATAACAGAAGTTTGATGCCTTTGGTGCTCAATTGATTTATGACCAAGAGACCTAAAAAAATGGCATATTTTGCCTCAGAAAGGGGGACCCTCCCCAGGTTTCAGAAAATATCACCCCACCAATACACACACACACAAACACATTCGGCAATTTCCCTCAAGGGACCTAACAGAGAAGTGATACCAAACTCAGTTTGATACATTTTCACTATTATTATGATGTTGAAGTTCCTGTCAAAACAGCCAAGTAGTAATAAGTTCACACTTTGTAAATAGAAAGGTCCATGTGGTTACAATATCAAACTGTCCAACACTTTTCTTGAAAAGCAACATACAATAGGTGATGTCTAGCTGTGGAATGTAGTCTTAATTATTTACTCATCATTTGTTTGAGCTAATAAACTGTGTCTGCTTCAGTGAAACAGGTCCAGGCAAAATCTCTTTTGGAGATGTAGGCCAAATGAAGACTATTGTCTGGCTATATGCCACTTAATTGTTAAAAGCTGTGTATCAAATGTGGGTAAGAACCAAAAGTGGAACCTTTGCAATTATATATAGGAATAGAAGTTACTTGCAGCTAAACTTGTTAATGGGGACTACACTTGCTAAGATTTACAGTGCACTTCTCATCTCACCTACCTTCATGACCTTGGCCATTCTGTATGCTTTACACCTATAAGAAAATAGTTATACTCAAACACAGCAGTGTTGACCACTCTGCCATGCACTATCATGTATTTGCAAGGTATAAATAACAGATATGATGACATTCATTATTGACACTAACTACAGGAAATAATGAATGTTTCAGATAACTTTACCACATCATCACATCAGTAATGAAATAATAAGTTGATGCTGTAGTCTTTTCAGGCATTGCCTTAACCTCAGGCCACTTTGAATATAAGTCACACAGTGTTATTATGTAGAGTCTATTAGCAGCTGTCACTGAAAGAGGACCAATAAGATCAACACCAACCTGATACGAAAGAAGACAGCATTACGGTTTCTAATTTCAAAAACATTTACAAGTTGCAGGCTTTGCCTTGACTGCTGTTCTATTCCCATTGCTTCATTCTGTACACAGATCTAGATAAAAAATCGTGGGATGTATGATCGAGTTGAGAAGCCCTAGATGGCAAAACTTTCCTTTTTTTAGGTATGCAAGAGTTCCATTTTCAGCTAGTCTGAAAGACTGACTTTGTCTCCGTGAGATTCATTATCGAGTTGAGAAGCCCTAGATGGCAAAAGATTACTTCCTTCAGGTATGCAAGAGTTCCATTTTTAGCTAGTCTGAAAGACTGACTTTGTCTCCGTGAGATACATGATCGAGTTGAAAAGCCCTAGATGGCAAAACTTTCCTTCCTTTTAGGTATGCAAGAGTTCCATTTTCAGCCAGTTTGAAAGACTGACTTTGTCTCCGTGAAATCCTTTTCTGTTTTGTTTTGCGAAACCACTTGGATAGCTCTCATCTCTTAGAATATCGGCAATTTGTCTCACGTTTTCTGCTAACTTTACCATTTTTAGTTGTCGCACGGCAATCGATCGACTTACTGCTAAATAAACGGAAATCGAAATGCAACAAATTTGCTAATAGAACGGATACTGTCACAGTCCATTACTGATTAAATTTTTGCTACTCTAACGTACCTGCTAGGACTGACATTTTGTTTTGGAGGACACAATTTACAACAAAATATACGACAGAAGAATATTGCCCTGCCCCCCCCCCACCCTTCGTTTAACCATAGCATATACTGTTCGGGGGATAGTCTGTACCAACTGGCCTTGTACAATTGGTCCGGGGAGACTAATTGTACTGGTAAATCCAATATAAATTGTCCAAACGGGACTAAGACAGTATGTATGTATTGAATATGGGGATATATGCAACAGTTTGTACTGCTTCAACCGCATGATTATTACGCCGCCATGTATACCATATGGATTAAAATCGTTTATCTGTGATAATTGTGTTATGTTTGCTAACTGTATTGTGCAGAAGAAAAAATGTGAACTTTGTATCAACATAATTAAAAGCACTTTACATATTTTTATTTACCTACTGCTGTAAAATTCTGAGGGACGGTGGAAGCATAATGTCGGTAGTAGTTATGGCGGGAAGAATACTCCAATGGTTTATGTTTACCTGTGAACTTACTTTTCGACGATCATTGTGGAATTATGTTTTCATAAGCTAGCAATGATTTTTACTTTGAATACGCCAGACGCTGCTAATTGACATTTTAAGGGATATTGTTATTTGCACAGTTCATGTCTTTATTTTGTCCTTAATAGTTTTAAAACAATCCCTTTAACTGATATATTACTAACTTCTTCACAGACACTTGGTAACACAGGAGGAACTTATCGTCACAAACAACAGCAACACTAGGTTGTGTATGTGCCCCGATTGACTAGGTACCATCATGGATACAGTGGTCGCTATGGCTACTGCTGCTTGGAATGGGCTCCTAGGGACTAACGAAGGCAATAGACGATTCGACCATATAGTTGGAGTTAAGCACCGTGGTGACGTGTTACTCCATCGAGAAGAAATGAGAGTTCCCGCTATGTTTGGATGTCAGACACATCAATTCAGATACATATGTAAAGAACATCACGTTATTACATACGTTGACGCCCGTGATAACTGCAATGATGGCACAGGTGGGACTACAAAACTTACTAGTGGTGGACCAGGTCAGAATTATATATTTGTCGATGTGACGTCTAAATTCAACAAGGGGTTTGATTTGACTGTTTCGGTGTTTGGTCGAAAAAAGGTAATTTTTCCTGAATGTTTCATTCACTGACTCGTAAGCCTTCTTGTGTAATTAGTTCAAAATCTCATGATGATAATTAATATGTTATTCTATCATGGACATATTCTCTTCAAACATTATCATACAGATTAGTAAATAAATGACGCATGGAACATATTGCAAGCAGTGTTCCATGCAAGCATGATTTCAAATATTGATGTAATATTATGGATTCGGAAAGACGTTTAATAATCTGATTTGACTATTTTACATCAGTACTTCGGATATCATCAGCATAACCAGAGAACATAATTGAAAATTGTGGGCTAATCTTTGAGGTGGTCATGATCATTTTGGGACAAAAGCTATCACCGTTGTGCAAAGTATCATCGAAATAATTGAAAAGACACATCAAATAAAATTCCACAGTACCGCACAAAACGATCGTCAAATCCTGTTGCAATTCGCAAGATAACCGTCTGAAGCATTCTTAACATTTATCTTATAGCATGCACATGAAACGCAGATATTTACTTTGTTGTATCTTTATAAAAGAATAAAATTAGCTAACTTGATACATTTTAAATGATGTGAAATATCTAAAGCAACCCTAAACACAATAACATATTCCGTTTAGGGTAAAAACGCATGTTTAGGTACTAATTAATTACAATGTATCTGCCATATAGCCTCACGACATGAACAAAGAAAACAGAAAGGAAGGATTTATTCCTATTTTAGAAAGGCAATACACGTCGAAACATTGAATTATAATTTAATTTAAGAAACTGGTACCATAAACATGTACTTTCTCATGCTCCTTAGTGAATGCTTCCGTTAAACTGTTATTTACATTGATGTTATCTTATTCTGGGAGTGAAATTAGGAGTAAATGAAGGAGTGTCAATGTAAGTAGCAGCGCAATATCCTACCTATAGCCAGTCAAACCGAAATAAACGACAAAATTAAACTGTCTTCAATGATTTGTCAATTTTATTTTAAAGTATAACACTAGATTGTGGTACACGAAATTTCTTTCATTGGAGGAGATCGATAATAACTCACTGCTGAAGAGCATTTAATTTTTTTAAAAACCACAAACATACCTTAGTCAGGTAAAGTGGTATGAGTAATATAGGAGGGACCGTTCGCACCCTTTGAAATACAGATCATTCAGTTTCAGTTTTAGTTGAAGCTATACTCTGATCTGACACCACACATTGTTATCGTGAAGATGTTCAACTTCATATAACCATTTCAGCAACACAAGCTCATAATTTAAAAAAAAAACTGCATATCAGTAGTATAGGAGGGACTGTTCGCACCCTTTTGTGGTGGGTAAATGTGGTAAGTGTAGTGGGTGAACTGAAAACTAATAGCGCTCCAATTTGGGCAGTCATTGATTTTGATAATATGTATATATATATAATCAAAGGGGCCTCCAAACACGCACAGGGTGATGCATCAACCCCATTAATTTGGCAAATAATGACGATTTATGTAATGTATATCTATTAGTAAAAGCGACCAAGCTTGGCTTACAACTATTCTTCGCATTGATGCCTTTTAAAACGCTTTGAGGTCACACAAATACCCGACGTAAATATCCAGACTGATCCTTAACCAAATGGTCTCTTGATTGTTAGAAGTAAATCATCTAACCATCTTAAACTAACTTCAATATTTCGGTATAACCTATATAGTTTCAAGTCGTTATATATGTGCATAGCTTTTGCGTAACTTGTCAATCTGTGATATGCCCAAGTGCTTGTGCCCGAGAAAATTGGAATTTTGTATATACTTTGTATAATTAAAAGCAGTTTACATCTTTTTGCTTACCTACTGATGTAAAATGTCGGTAGTAGTAATGACGAGAAGTATACTCCAATGGTTGATGTATACTTGTGTATTTACTTTTCGACGACCTTTGTGGAACTATGTTTCATAAGCTAACAATGCTTTGTTTTTTAATACGCCAGGCGCTGCTAATTGACATTTTAAGGGATTTTATGTTTACAAATTCAATCCACAAGCGGCTCGCTTTTAGCAAGGTTAGGGAACTTCGATTAATTGTGGATGTGTTAGTGTGTCACTTACACATAACGTTTAAACCTTTAAAAACAGTGCCTTCAAGTTTCCCTAGAATATAATTGAAATGAAACGTAAACGAAAGTATTAAATTAAACACACTGGCAGAGTTCTAGGTGCAATCGTTACTGGAGGGATGTCAACATATTGAAAACTTGTTTCACTGCTCGGTTCGTTGTTATTTGCACAGTTCAGGTCTTTATTTTGTTCATATATATTTGGAAACATCCCCTTTAAATGATATATTACTTCTTCACAGAAACTTGGTAACACATGTGTACTGAGGAACTTTATCGTTACTTACAACAACACTAGGTTGTGTATGTCCCCCGATTGACTAGGGGGACATACACAACACTGTTTGTCCATGCAGTTCATATGAGAGTACATGAAACTGTAGATAATGTGCCGGTATCACATATGTAAATCACATTCGATTTGTTTTTCAGTCATCACCATGTTGGAAGTGTTTGTTGATGCTGCTGCGGGTGGTGTTGCTGGTGGTGGTGCTGGTGCTGGTGGGGCTGCTGCTGTATGAGATGAGGCTGGGAGAGCCAACGTACTTACCATTGGAATGGGCCATGTGGTGATTGAGACATATAACAAGCTATACAGTAGACAGAAGGGACAATTCAACCTTACAGTTTGAATTCCGCAGGCTGGGGACGTGGATCTCTATCGAGAAGAAATAAGAGCAGCGCAAGAATTGTTCGGATATCACAAACATCAATTCAAATACCAATGTGAAAAAATGAAGTTATCACATACGTTGCAGCCCGTGATAACACAGGTGGGGGTCCAAACTGATGGTGGACCAGGTCATGATCATGTAATAGTCGAGGTGACTTGCAGGCAGTGTTCCAATCATGATTTCAAATAGTATTGATGTGATATTATGAATTCGGAAAGGCGTTTAAAAATCGAATTGACTCTTTAAATCAGTACTTCGGATAGCCTCAGTATAGGCAGAGAACAAAATAGAATATCATGCATGGGCTAACCGTTAAGGCAATTACGATGATTTGGGGCTATAAGTTATCAACGTTTCGTACTGAAATATTTGAAAGACACATCGAATTAAAATTCATTGAAACTTGTCGACATGCCACAGTACCGCACGAAACGTCGTCAAATCTTGTTGCAGTTTAATTTATCAAACAAGTACCATAAGCATGTACTTTCTCATGCCCCTTCTCATGCTTCCGTTAAACTGATATTTACATTGACGTTGCCTTATTCTAGGTGTTAAATTAATAGTAAAATGAAGGAGTGGTATTGTAAATAGCAGGTCGATTTGTAAAAGTTAGTCTATTCCTGCGAACTGTCAGCTTGTGGAACATTTTATAAGTACTGAAGGCACATTTTATTTCTCTTAATTTGTTAGGATTAAAAAAGTTAATTAAATAACAATTCAATTGTTATGATCATTTGCTTAAGAAGATGAAGTTATTGAAGTGATACATCTTATACTCTCCACACTATTAAGTCTTTAGTTCAATCTAAGCGCTAAAAGGCAGATAGAATGCTATATAGTCTATAAGAATATTATGTGGTGTATTACCTGCGAATAACACGTAAGGTATAATAAATTTACATCTAGATCTGGCAATCAAAACTATGGTCAGATTAAAACAAAATTCGAAGAGATTTTTTATTTTTTTTTTGGCTTCAATGTTTTTTCGTCTTCATCCACATTAGTCTTTAGTATAGTGAGTGGAAATTGTAACCATGTAAATATATAGTCAATCATATTTTTCTTTTCAGTGAATATCAATGTAAATATACAGTATCATGCTACGTACCGACGAGCCTTATTTATATGTTTAAAGGAAACCAAGTCAGAATAGTAATAAAGACATTTAATAGAGGTTACAAAGAGACGCGTTTACCTGGATTCATAGGTTTGTATTATATCTATATCATATTCGACAAAGAACTATAGGCTGCTTTTTCTCCTCCTGATTTAATCGTGTTACTGGACCGTTTCAGAGATGAGAAAAAACATTCGTATAATGACGATTATGAATCGACTATCAAGTCAAGAGGATGACTTAAAAGAAAGGGATCTTTAGTACCTGAACGATGACGAACAAGAATATAAAGTTAGTTCAATACTTATATGAAAATTAATGATTGGTATACTTTCACGCCCAAAGACTGACGCAAGTCATTGCTGTTATCATACTGTATTAGAGGAATTAAAGCTAATGCCAAAGAGGGGCAGTTTGGTGTTCTGTAGTATCCATTTAGTAATGTTATGGCAATATTTCATTCCCGGAGAAAATTGTAGTTTTGGATTTGCGAATACTTCCTAAGCATATTAAACAGCACTCGTTTAGTCCTGTTTGAGTTTGGCGGGAGTGAACGTTTCTTGAATGATATGTTGAGCGCAGCGTTTACTGAACAAGAATGGTTTCTTTTATTTTCATATTATCTGATCAATGACGTTTCTCGTCAAAACGGTAGTCAACTGCACAACTATGTGTCCGTCTTTGCCAGTCCAAATCACCAGCAACACTTAACAATATTTATAGACCAGTTCTGGGTCACAGATATTATCACGAGGTTCATATTTTTAGGCCAAAATGAGAGTATATGAGCCATTAGTTTGAAAGAAGAGTTTGTAATGAAATTATTGTCATATCAGTGTGATGATATTTAAGATTCCAGCAAATTAATATCAATTTGCGCAACTTACTTTGCTATTGACACGCTATTCCACCAAAAATATTTTGTCATTCAGAAAATAATTTAAAGCTGTTTAAAACGAAAATATGGACCTAGGTATTTGTCTCTGCTATTTGTATTGTGATATCGCATGTAAAACATTTATTGAATTAATATTTGATTGAGTTGGAATATCTTTCTCCATGTTTCCGGAATCTTTAGTGTAATCATTGAAATATAATAATCTTAGCTGTTATACTTTCCATTGATTTAGTTCAGTTGTGTTATCATTTGTATAGACCGACACTTTCAAACCTTAAACACGCTAAATATATATATCATGATAGTTGTTTCCCTATAGGAAGTTAGTAGGACTATCCTGTGGTTGGCAGAACCGACACAAGGTTGAATCTCTTATTTGGAATAGAGATCAAGCTAGTTTGGAAATTAAATCAAGGTATCGTCGTTCGCAAAGGATTCGTTTCCAAGTTAACATTCACTTCAAGGTAAATTAATTTTCATATTTAGTTACCAAGGTTTTTAACGTTGGAGATTTTAGAAAAACTGTATCATTTAAATTGAAATGAATCATTAGGAAATTAAGCAGAAAACACAACTGATATCCTTATCGGGCGAATTATTTCACGTTCTAAAGTAAGCGTTATCAGTCTCAGCCTACTTTTTCAATTCATCTGTCAGAATGTTCATTATTAAATTGAAGTAATAGCGGTATATACGACGTATAGCGGTATTCATCAACCAGATCATTTGAAATAAGAAATGGCATATACGATTTCTGGGAACCATCAGAAAATTCGTAGAACTTATCCAAATCAAGATTGTACTGTAATCAAGCGGGATAAAGATATCGTGGCGTTGTCTTATTTATCCCGTTCTTCGGGAACGACATCATAAACTGATTAACCTTGGTGAATTTCTCGACATTGCTAACAACTAAATGACGACACAATATATTGTTTTAGATTGCTTTCTTTCCATATTACCATTTATAACATATCAGCTCATGAGATGCCTTTTCACATCAAAGTTAGTTACATCCTAACAAAGTAGGCCATGGACACTGGTTGTTTGTCCAGAGGTTGAAACCAGTAAAGAAGTTCGTCATTCCATTGTAGGATTTTGCAACCTGTATCGAGCAATGCTAGTTCTGTTTTGGTGACTTAGTTTTACATTGTGGTACAGCTCTTGGACGTACATTTGGTAAAATGATAACGTTAACGGTGAAGCACAATGACCGATTGCTCAAATTTGCTGACCTCAAGCGAGACGACCAAATATAATAAATAATCAATATTTTGTAATAATTTATTTAGGCGAGTAAAGTCCAGGAATTTCTATTAACAGAAATAGTCCTACCGCAGAACAATTTGACATTTTATATCGAAGAGAGAAAGCATATACTTAGTTGAAACCAAGTTAAAAGAACCAAGTTAAAATAATCGGAAGACTGGCACTGATAAATCAACGCTCATTTTCAAGATCCCAAAAAAGTTTTTACTTTCGACAGATGAGAAGTTTCTTTGCAAACTTTATAAAAAATGTTTCTTTTTTAGAGACTTCTTTGCAAATGGTGCCAAAACACACAAGTCTGCCATATCATTACAACACCTTTGGTAGGTTTGCATTCAAGTAATGTGAAATTTCATTTCATGCATATAATGTTCGTTAATCATGACCAACATGATTCTCTAAAAGATATCGCTAAAAATTTTCTTGTGTAATAAGTTTGCTGTCAAGATTACATATCTCCGGCAATAAATCAACCAAAATGAACCAAATATGATGAAGAAGAAAAACAATACTACTAGAAAAAAAAACTACAAATTGGTATGGTCCCCTTACCCCTTAGCCTTAAAATGTTACATTTCTCAATGTGATGAAGCTCACTAAAAGTCCTTTTCGGCTGCAATACAGACTTTACCTAAAGATGCTTATCATTAAAACAGGTATAAATATAGAAAATATAAGAACTGGTCCACTTAAATTACCAAAATAGTGTCTCATAGTCGACAGAAACCAGTGTAAATAGCCTCCAGTTTTCTTTTTTGATTTCTATGGAAACAAAAAAAAATCATATGAAAATACAACACTGACATTAACATTTTGCAATTCATGTTTTTTACTCTAAAGTGACATTAGTATTGATATTGAAAAAAAAATCACCCTACGTCCAAGGGTTAAAATAAGCGGGCGCCCAGGCGCTATTCGCGCCCGCAAGCACTAAAATAGCGCCCCTGGACATGAAAATACAATACGCACGGGCGCTTTTTTGTTGGCAAATAAGCGCCCGCATACTCCTGTAAATATCAGCCTTATCATGCGCTGCACAGAAGCCTGAAACTAAATTGCATGCTAGTGCTATATAGTAACTGCTAGCGATTTGATAAATCACTGATCGGACGAGTGCATGCACAATAGCACTGGTGCACATGGTTTATATATCGCACAACACCTGTACTGATACGTACGTACATGCCGTACTTGAATTTTGTTTCTCCTATTTAGCTCCTGGTAGTGAGAAAATAGCTCCTGGTCCTACTGAAATTGCTGCGAACCAGGAGCCACTTTTTTAGAAAGTGGCTCCTGGTCCACAAATCCTTATTTCAACCCCTGCCTACGTCACAAAACAACTAGAGAGCTAATAAATTATTTCAACATTTTCATTTAATATAAAATATAAATGAATCATTTCCTTGGATCAAATAAAATGATAGTTTGAACAATACTCTCCTGGTTGACAAAATTCCTGCAAAGTAACACCCAACAAAAGTAGCACTCAACAAAATTGAACAATTAAATTTATATATTTGGTTGGCCTAATGAAAATCATCAAACTTCTCGTTTTTATTTAATTTATTTACATATTTTCATTTATTGATTTTTGTGTATGTGTGTGTATGTCTCAAATCTCAAAGGCGCATATATAAGCATTTTACAGAGGTAACTAAGATCATTTTCCATTTCATGGCCACTCTCTTTTTAATTGCAGTATCATTAAAAGCATCTCTGATGACACTAATTAACAAAGAATCAAAACCATTTTGTGTTTTGAGTTATTGTTTAAATGGAGGCATAACCCTGACGACACTAAACCTTCTTCTGTCTTCATCTCACCGATAACTCTATGAGACTCTTCCAATTGTTAATTTTATCTTCTAATTCTAAAAGCTTCCATAACTGTATCTATAGCATCCATTTTATCTACCGAAAAGTCAAACCAGATATTAGGCATTGAAGTCAATGGTTTGACCCAAAAGACGTAGACATTTTCAACTTCATCGACTGGGAAATATTCCTTCAATTACAAACCTACTCCTTTGTTCATGATCATAGATTGGAGCGCACTTGGAGGTATTTTTACTCACATATTTTAGTCCAGAACTTTGAACAAACGATGTTATAGCTTGACTTTCTTTGGTCACAGGGCTAAGGTATGTTTCCACTTCTTTTCTTCTCCACCAGTTCTTTGAATTTTTGCTGAAGGAAAAATTGAGAGAAGATTGTGATTTAATATTTGTTTGAAGAGTAAAACAAATCAGCTAAACAATCACTCTAAAAGCTTGTTATTATAAAAAAAAATAAGAGGACATTTCCTATGCATTTCCATAATCTGTTCTGGACTAAGTTACAAGAAGATGCAAAGCTAACCATCGTCTTAGGTTTACAAGACTATAAATCATCTTCAAACTTTTCGATTAGTTTCAGCATTTACAATATTTTGCAAGTGTGTCTCGTCGACAGTAAATTCATAGGTAGAAAACAATTACTGACTTAAACCTTGAAGAGTAAAATGATTGTTGCCATGGTTTCCATTTTAAAGAATCTGAAGTTGACATTACATAGAAAAGTTTACATGTGCAATCTATAATAGCAACTTTTATCACCTAAGATTGAAGAATAAAAAAACAGATGTTTTCTGGAGAAAAAAAAAGGGTAAGAAAGAAGATCGCTTACCTCCAAGAAGTGAAATGATAATGGTATAGCTTTGCTCGGATAAACTTTGGTGGAGACTTTGGGAATGGATTATGGTCGATAAGATCGAGAACTGCAACCAAATGGAAAAGATAATCAGATGAAAGCTTATTAAGGCACAACAAGAGTGTCAACAAGAAAGCAGACCAGCTGATGCAAAGTCTTTTGCAGGCAAGGCCAAATCAATATCTAACAAGTTTCGAGAGTGTGTGAAAGTAAGTTGGCCTGACGTTTCGATCCTAGCAGGATCTTCTTCAGAGGCATAATGACAAGTAACAGTTACAGAAGGGACAAAAACATGCACAGAATACAGATAGGTTAATTGAGCATGGTGAACACAAAGAGATAAATGTAACGGGATTAGTAGACAAGGAATGGAGAGAAGAAAGAAAGAAACCAACTGGGGAAGAGGAGAGGTGGGAGATAAACAGTGGAGGGACAAAAAGAGGATTAAGGGAAGGAGGAAAAGTTTGGAGAGTATCCTGGCACACGTACAATGCCCAATTTGGGAAACTTCACAACACATAAGATTACATCCTATGCATCCTGGCTGCAGGATGCTGCAGCCCTCTCAGCAGCCCTCTTGACAAATTACCTAAGAGGGATTTGTATCTTCTTGAGGAGGAAATGTATACACTTGTTTCTCCAATGCAGGGTTACAGGGAAGAAAGCTTTTAATGGCCTACTCCAGCGTGTGTAATTTTGAGATTCCTGCAAGGTGTGCAAGAGATGGCGCATTTCTCCCTTTCACGTACCTGTACATAAACTGAATATGAAATTTTATAGCCACTGGTTTGCACCTAGAAAGTAAAACCATTTTCATTATTGGAAGCCAACAATACTATCACACTTTCTCATGTCTACATAAGAATTAAAGCCACAATTATCTATTGTTATCAAGTTTTCAGAGCTATTTGCTATCAGTTTGGAATAAAAACTTCTCAATCATCGGAACAGGTTTTGAGGGAAATTCACGGAAACTCCTCGTGGGAATTCACCGTGCAAAAATTCAACTATAGAAACCAAAAACAGAAAATACACAAACAGTGGAGAGGTGTGAAACAAAATATAAATGTAATGAGTACGGCAGTGTTTGACTTTTCTTTTCATTTTGAAGTACCCATTTGTATCAGGAGAACTCTGTTGTTTGCTGTTTTTGGAAAAGGTAACTAAAAATTACCAGAGGTTCCAAGGCGTGGGTATCAAAGATCGTATGCAGGCACAAATTTCATAGTTGAGAGCCTGTCTCCTGTATTTTTGATCAGGTCAGAGTTACAATACAACGGAATGTGTATTAATTTGAAGAGTATGTATTGAACATGCTATTATGTAATTAGCTTGGCACAGATATATTTAAAGGTACAGTATATGTTCTTGAATATATAACAGAACAGACAACACCGGGAAATCACCCTTCGTAGCAAACATGGTTCGTTGGAAATTCAGCAAGAGTTTCCACCTCGTCATAGCTGTTATATTCAACAAACTCTGAGATAGTTTTTTACACTCGTCCCGATTAGCTTCAGTGAAGAGTATCTGATACCCGGACAGATATCACTGGAAAGTAAAAGACCACGAAGAAACCTAATACTAGAATAGAGGTGGTTCCGATACCACAATTCTATAATGTGACAGATAAACAGGGTGTGCAGACCACCCAGTGGCGCTTCAACAAAATATAGGTTTCTTTAAAGGTTGTACATTAAGAAGTGAAGGTTTTTAAAGGCTTCAAACATGAAAATATTGGTTTGTAAAGGTCCAAAATGAAGTTTATTTGTAACATACTCACCATCTATGCCTATTTTTACATCATCTGTGGTCCTTATTTCAAATACCTGACTTACATTAACTGTTATTTGTGAGTCTGTTTTGTATCACTGCATGGATCATGCCCGGCTGTCCACAAAACCTGAATGGACAATGGTTAGCAAGACTAAATACAATATTCCTTCTCTAAACTAAATCGTATAAAAAAATTTTTTACTAAATATAAAACTATAGGTTCTAAAAAGTCTTTT
Source organism: Apostichopus japonicus (assembly GCF_037975245.1). Classification (NCBI taxonomy): domain Eukaryota; kingdom Metazoa; phylum Echinodermata; class Holothuroidea; order Aspidochirotida; family Stichopodidae; genus Apostichopus; species Apostichopus japonicus. Next base: position 17,901,444 of record NC_092567.1, read on the forward strand.
TTAAATAAAGAGCCATGTTTTAAATATAGGTTTTCAAATGAATCATGCATGGCTGTCCACAAAAACATGGCCAATGGTTAGCATGACTGAATACAATATTTCTACTCTAAACTAAATCGTTAAAAAATTAATATAAAACTAAAGGTTTTAAAGAATGTTTTGAAAAATAAAGAGCCGTGTTTTAAATAAAGGTTTTTAAATGAATCATGCATGGCTCTCCACAAAAACTTAATGGCCAATGGTTAGCATGACTGAATACAATATTCCTACCCTAAACTAAATCTTTAAATATTTTTTTTTATCTTAAAATAAAAATAAAGGTTTTTAAAGGCGTGTTAAAGAGTATTTCGAAAAATAAAGAGGCAGTTTTTTTTTTAAATAAAGTTTTTATTAAAGCTATTGCTGGGAGGTCTAGGTTTGGGAAAAATAAGATGAGGGGATGGGGAGGCAAGCCCAAAGAAGATGCTTCCTTTTAGCAAACTGTTCCTCTTGATTGGTTAATATGCGATAGATCAGCCTGATGAACCAAGGATTTTGTCGGGCCGAGCCGAGAGCCGCGAACCACATCTGCCAATCGAGACTTGGTTGATGAGGAGCTGAAGTTATAAATTTTAATCTACGAATTTTACGAATGATTTCATAAAAGACTTATCTCTTTCGACAATTTAAACATGGGAACATGCTAGAACAAACTCTTCAGGAACAGCATTGTGGTAATTTATTATAAAAAGTCTCGAAGCGTATTTTTACACTATTGTATACACCTTTAATGACTATTACTTGAAATAAATTTCGGTTGGTCAAACTATTCAAGATATCTGGTTCAATCCAAACCAAATGAACAAGATTCGGATGTTACTATTAATATACAGTGTTTATGCCTAGATGTCTCAAAAGGAAGAAAATGAGCAACAATAAGTCAGAAACATATTTGGTGGCTGGGATATGGTGGCACCTAGGTCTGACAACATTAAATTCAGCATCTTCTCAACAGGTATTTATTTTAATGTACTTTTTCTCATGTATGCAGACTAAATATTTTTTTTTAATCTATGCATATTTTGAAAGATCTATTTTCCTCCTTTTGGGACATCGGGGAACACATCAGATCAGTATCAGAAAAATCTGAGATGGTCGTCTGGCATTCCTCTTTGACCAACCTGTCACAATATTTTCACAAAATGAGATGAAATGTACTAAAGGCAATATTCCATTGAAGTCCCAAATTAATGAATAACTAAAATAACATCAGAGGTCCTGTCCTCAAACCAAACAGGAAAGCAATTTTTTTTTTGTGATTCTGAATACTTAACAACAACTGCAGGAACAGCAGAGATGTCACCTGGCTTGTATTTAAATTCATATGGCTGAATTTATACCAAAAATGACCAAAGAAAACAATTATTTACAAAAACAAATACTTTAATAGCCATGTGCGTTCTGTCATCTCTGAAAGGCTGAATGTTAATCTCCAACCGTTCTGATATGCCGGTTCATGGAGCTAAGTTGAACATTCGACACTGTAATGGTATATGTGTGTGGAGCAGAGTCACTATATTAAATATGAACCATAAATACCATATATTAAAGTGCTGTTATCACGAAATAAAACATGCTCAAGAGCACTGTACAAAAGAACCAATACCTGGAATATAAAATTACCAACGTAAGAATACCTAAAAGTAATAACAACAGCAATAAAAGTAAAGAAATGATATAAGACAGGGTTATAAACCACAATAAAGAACATAAAAATATAAATATACATAAAAATGGGCACAGTAATGTGAATAAAACAGCGAATAAGATTATTGCCCATACTCAAGCCTAAAAAGATAAGTTTTCAAATGCTTCTTTAAAGTGAATAGTGATTATAGAGAAACAATGTGATTTGACAGTACCTTCCAGTGATTTCAGGACTCAGCTTAGGAAGGACTTACCATCCTCTGTCGGGGAAAAGGTGAATCAAATTCACACTGGGATTATACCGTGTGATTTTGATTTGATTTTATTCAGCAAATTATAATATATAACAATATAAATTTCGCACGTACGCGATAACTTAACATAAAATAAAATGACAAATCGATGAGATTCAAAACATGATAGTTGGACTTTGAACGCAAATAGGATTTCACGTCCTTTCTACTGGTGTAGCAAAGCAACCTTGTTAACTATTAGCCGAAGTGCACCATATTTCACTTATAAAGAATATATAGGCCTATATACAAACATAAATATAAACGCAATTGGTGTGCTAACGAGTGTTCTGGATGTATATAGATAACAATATTCCAAAGTAAAAGAAATAAATTCATCTACGTATAAAAAGGTATAATGTGACCTGCACCAGCGATTTTTTCTTAGTGTGTGCAGTATAGGCCCATTAAATACTGCCATTTTATCATTTATATTTCATTTTTGTGACTTGACAACGTGCAGCGTAGCAAGCAATCTTCATGTTAAGCTTTTAACATACGACTTACTGTGGATACTGAATTCTCAACGATAGAACCGAACTGTGAAACTTATGTTTGGGTGATGTAGCATTACAAACCTTTACCATATATGTCATATTATACCGATATATAATCAAATGGTCTGTCTCAGAGTTCTAAACTTAACTACTGTTGTATGACTATACCGGCAGTTTTAAAGTTTAAAAATTTGCAGATAATTGTGATGGCAGGTTTAAGATTACTGTCTCTATTGACCCATAAATAAATGATTAGTTTAAAAAAGTGTTAATTCTAACAAGAGGAACTGCATTTCCATGTAATCTAACTTAATCTGGCCTTTTGCAAAAGCACTGTGGATTCTCGGAAAACAGACGATTGAATTGCTGGAAAGTGATGCATGGTGTCATATTGTAAACCGGAGTGAATATTTTTCCAGTGTTCATTTGCCGTGAAGTACAGGGAATATGCAGAACCCCGTTCACCTATACGGAGTTTATTCATTCTTGCATTTATTTCTCATTTATAACATAGGGTGGTTTTCTTTCATGAAAAGAACACTTTGATTTTATGAACAGGATGCGATGTTCATGCTTTTTCACAAAAAGTATGTCATGGTCGCTTGTTAAGTTTGTTTTCCAAAATAGTGAAGTCTATGGTATCCACTTTTCCGCCCATTAATCCCGTTTCCCACCCCTTCCTCCCCTCCCAATGCTTGTCCGTATTTAACTTCCTGATCCGTGACATGGAGTTCACAAGCAATCAGTTGAACCTCTGCCAAACATGTATGTATACAATAACTTTGTAAACATGTAAGGAAAACGAAACTAACAGCTTCATACAACTGAAAAGACTATGACGTCACACAGTGATCCTATAAAACAGAGGCCTTACTTTTGAGCATGACATTCAGACATAACTTCTAATGAAATCAACGAAGCGTTAAAAAAAGGTGAATTCTCAGAAAAGCAGGATACGTTCTGCTACAAGCTCAAGATGTACACAGGTTCGTTAGTTTTTATTCATGTGAATTACAATAAACAGTTTATTTATATATTTATTTAATATCAAAGTAATATAAATTATATCAGGTTGTCAGAGGATGTCTTAGTTTCTTATGTCAATTTTAAGTTATACTCAAGTACGCTAGTCAAATGTAAGAAGGCACGGAATCAATCTTATTTGCCATATCGGGTGACTTGTTACCTCAAAAATATATATTCTACATTATGTATATCGAAAATCTTAGCTACATATTTGAAACCAATTTACTTTCTACTGCGTTTTATAATCAGTTCGAATGAATTAAAGCTTATATTTTGTGTAGGATGCCTGGGATAGTGTTTAATTTAATGTGAATAGTCACATATGCTTGTTGGACCTATTCTGCCAGATAGGCTGAATTTACAGATTAGTCAAGTCCCAATATAGAGACCCTAATATATACTGAACCCTAAGTTTTACGTACCTCTCTGAGCACTATCCCACAAGCTATATACCCAAATTTTGCTTTTCGGGTTGTACATGCAGCAAACTTAGGCGGGGCATATGTATCTTGGGGTTCTAGAGGATTGTAGTGTGATATTGCTTGTACATTTCCTTGCTTCCATCAAATAGGATGCATCAGTTAATTGTAGCAAATTTTAAAATGTAAACTTTATAACAAAAACATGATTCGCATCTAGCCATCCCATAATGGTCCAGCCACGTATCTAAATCAGCCAGGGAAATTTGAATTACACCTACCGCAACCTCCCCCCCCCCCATCACACACACACCCTTGAAGTCATGTGCACCTCACTGCTCGGAACCACCGTGGCACCAGCGAGTCGGTAAAGACCTATCCACTCGATAATTTCAATTCAAATCACTTCAACTTTCTTTCAACCAACACTGTTCAAAGAATTTACAATGATCTGTTTAGACAAGAGACTTAAAACAAAATAAATGTTTGAAGGGATTAAACAAGGAAGCTACTAAAAGCTTGTGGGATGACAAATATTATCGTTCCCTAACCTCATTTGTTAGACTTTTCAGCTTAATGCGTTCTTTGTTTCCTGTCTAGAATTGAACAAACTCAATGCCACAGCTGCAGAAACTGTTTGGACTTTGTCTTCTACAGGTAATGTACCGTTTTATAAATCATTAAAATCGTAAATATAATGCACGAAAATTCCCAGTATGAAATCCTTGTACGGCGACTTATCAATGAGGTCTCAAATCAGAATGAAAGTAAGCAGTAGAAGGATCAGATAAAACAGTCCAATATTATCTAACCTAACATTAATCTAGTCAAGTAGAGAAACCAGTTGTAAACAACATAAAACAGTACTAGAAATAGACATGTTGATATACATTGAACTATGCATGCATATCATGACCGCGGGCAGCCGTATTGTGAACTTAAGAAATGGGACAACATCTGTATCTTAAAGACCCTGGTATCCAACGTTCTTTGCTTGGTGACCGGTATTGTGATCATCTTGGCGACCCTCCGGTGGCGGATGCTATACCCTGGGAAGTTACGGGGAGGGGAGGGGTATGCCCCTGCCTTGTGAGGAATATTTTAATAGGACTAAGAACGTTGAGGTGCAGAATTGAATTTGGGACATTGGTTGCTATCGGCTCATTGAACCAATCGGCGGCGTTTGTGTCTTGAAAAATGACTCATATGTTGCCTCGGACGACAATAGTACCCTTCGTGGTTAAACTGATATTATTATTATCATTATTATTGTAACGTATGGTAATCAATACAAGTTTCGGTGACATATCCTTGTGAGGGTACCGTCACCCCTAGATAAGATTACCTTCATGATCAGATTTCCAAAAAAAAATTGTTTGTTTAGAACAGTACTTAAGTCTTATGTATAGAGGAACGACATTGAAAACCAATGTAGCCTATACTGCCTGTTTACAAACGATTCTGAAGTGTATACTTTATAAATTAAGGAGACAAGGGGACAAACAAGAACATCAAAATATTACCCTACCCCACCCCCTCCTCAAAAAGCATATGTTATGCTTAGGGTTCCTCTAAGGGAGGATTTTAGGCGAAGTCATAATGTTGATAAGTATAGTCAATGAGAAAGCAAATATTTGAGTGCTGGTAAGGTATCTAAAGATTTCGGTTTTCAAGATGTTTACCATTAAAACAAGATCATTTTTCTGGGATGTTCCTTTAAGGTTTAAGTGCTGATAAAGTCGGCTCTTCGGTATACGCCATAATGTTAATCCTTTATTTTTATAAATCGTAATAACTTGACCGAAAAAAATGTATTTCAATGTATTTCAATCTATAAAGACATTCAACATCAATTAATTCATTGATACCCCATGCATTGATTCCCTTGCGTTATCACAATGATAGAAAAAGATTATGGCAAATGTCTCTGAATTTTTCGGGCACCTACTGAAAGGAAAATAAATTGCAATGTGTTTTTCAATGGTTAAACCGATAATAACACAGCAAATGGTTGTATGTTATTGGCATGCGATGTAATAACCGATGCATGCCTATATGATATGCACATTAACATGTTGAACGCGCGCACTAATTTTGGTTATATTTTTCGGGCAAGTCGTTACAGCCCCCCCCCCCCAATCAAATTGGGCTCCTACGCCTATGTCCCTAGCCCCAGGGTGCTCTAAAGTGCGGAGTTAGAAACAAAAATCATAGTTTGCACAATCGTTCTATTGAATTATTACGGTCACTTTCTCGAATGTTATTTTAAAAAATGTGGCATGCAGCCTATACATAATAACCTTCATGTTTTCGTTCAAACAGGTGACCCGGGCGGTTCAGATGCTCCGTTTGATGTCATAGGCATTATAATCATCATAGTAATTGTCCTATGTTGTTGTGGCTGTTGCTGTGCTGCCTCTGACGACGATCATGATTCCGGAAGATCCTCTCGCCGGACTCAGAGTGCGATAGTCATCACCGAAGTTACGGCATTGGTGATTGAATAATAACCCAAGTTGTATTACGTTGTATCTTAAGATGCATTTTCCCATCGGGTGCAGCCGGGAAACATGCCGCCCCAGTTTTGTGAAGTAACCTTAAGTGCCCTTTTATTTGATCAAAAGTTCCCCTCCCCCTTCTTGGTAACAAAAAGTATTATTTGTCTAGTTGATATCGTAAAAGTGCTGTTGCTTAAGAGGTGACAGAAAAAAGGGAAGTAAAAGCATGTGGCTTTTGTTGAAAATCATTCAAATGCTGAAATTTGTGATACGTGCTGCCAAGAGGATCCGTTTTATTCGAATTGTTCTAATGTAACTTTGTTGGTTTGTTTAATTACCCCTCACATCAAAGCCACATATGTCGCTGCATCTCGGATGTTGTGCCCCGTTAGATTAAACACTCTCCCACAGCCCGTGTCTTGTTGTGGCCATTTATAGTTGATGTATAGCGTAACCATCTATTTCGTTAGCCTTCAAGTTGGTCTTTTCGTGTCAATTTGAGCAAAGCAATGTATTACCTATCACATAGTAAGATGCCTAAGTAAACGAGGTTGTACTTACATTCATTTGATTACCTGCATTAAGTGAGTTGCGGGGGCGGCGCTGAGGACGAGGCAAAGGGAGGGGTTGTGGATGACGGGGTAGGATGCAGAAGTTCCCCTCCGTTTGAAAAAAACCTCACCTTACAGAAATGATAGGCCTACCATCAAAGGTCTGGGACTGAAGTGGGCGATCCTGGATTGAAGTAGTGGGGTTTTGTCCACACTTAGTGGGATGCTAATTTACCTTACTTCATATGTATGTTTGAGGAGATAAGCGGTTTAATTTTGAACGTATTACTTATTAAATTATCATTGAAATACTTGAAAACATCGATATTTACGTCGTTTAGCCTAATGGTATGGGATTGATTATTTTAGAGGGTAGTACTGGCTTGATATGTTTTTGGTAAGTAAATTCAACTGTTTCAGGGATATGAAGAGACTAAACAAATACCGATATTATTCATGTGTAGCCTACTTACTCCTAAAACTTACTATGTTGAACTTTATATCAAGTTTCGAACTTCATAAAACGTGGAGAGTATTGTGGAGAGAATACGTTGCTTAAAACTGCAATTTTGCGATTACCTTTGCTGTAGAGTTCAAATGGTACGGATACAAAGTTTGAGAAATGTACTGCCAATTTTTTAGAATGTTCTAAATGATAGCCACTACAATATGTTAACCACAGGAATGTAGCACCTGGCAACTATCACATTGTACAAGGTCAAGCAAGAGTGCAATTTGTGCTCGAGTAAAATTTCTAAGTTCACCTAATTAGCTCTATAAATATATATAAGGAATTTTTATCTTTAAATCATTGTGATTAAATGGCAGAAATGAACGAAACGAATTGTCCAGTTGGTCTTTGAAGTGCCAACGTCGGAAAAAAATCCTGTGACCCACTGCAGCAACAGCGTGCTTTGTTCAGTATCATTTGCTTCCCGAGAGGAAGAAGCTACATTGCCAACACAGGAAGCTAACGTACTCGACACGTAACTTCATAACACAAGGCATTTCGCTGATAATCTATCCACTGATTGCTACGAGACATGTAATTGATGGCGTGAAATAAACGTAAATGAATTGTTAATCTGACCTGCATTACAAACATTACTGCAGATAAACCTAGCAGTATTCTCCCTTGTGTTTTTACTGTGACTGCTTTGTTACTGCAAACGTCACTGTAGATCAGCATAACTGCATTGTGATCGCATTATTACTGTAACGGTATTGTACTACACACATTACTGTAGATCAGCCGATTGAAATATTATTTTAATGGTATTGTTACCATAAACATAGCTGCAGATAAACGTTACTGGATTCTCCCTGTATTTGACTGTAAATGCATTTTTACTGTAACGGCTTTGTGACTACAAATATCACTGCAAATAAAGGTAACTGCATTCTCCCTGTATTTGACTGTAACTGCATTGTTACTGCAAACATTACTGCAGATAAACGTTACTGCATTCTCACGGCATTTGACTGTAAATGCATTATTACGGTAACGGCTTTGTGACTACAAATATCACTACAAATAAAGGTAACGGCATTCTCCCTGTATTTGACTGTAACTGCATTGTTACTACACACATTACTGCAGATAAACGTTACTGCATTCTCCCTGTATTTGACTGTAAATGCATTTTTACTGTAACGGCTTTGTGACTACAAATATTACTGCAAATAAAGGTAACTGCTTTCTCCGGTATTTGACTGTAACTGCATTGTTACTGCAAACATTACTGCAGATAAACGTTACTGAATTCTCGCGGTATTTGACTGTAAATGCATTGTTACGGTAACGGCTTTGTGACTTCAAACATTACTGCAAATAAAGGTAACTGCCTCCCCCCTGTATTTTACTATAACAACATTGTTACTGCAAACATTACTGCAGATCAACTTAACTGCATTGTTACTACAAACATTACTGCAGATAAACGTAACAGCATTCTCACTGTATTTTCGTCTGTGATGGCTTTGTTACTGCAAACATAACTGTACGAGATCAACTTAACTGCATTGTTATACTGTAACAAAATTGTTATTACAAACATTACTGCAGATAAACGTAACTGCAATCTCTCTGTATTTTTACTGTGACTGCCTTGTTACTGCAATTTTACTTCAATGTTACTGCAACTTTACTGTAATTGCATTGTTAGACCAAACGTTACTTTAGATACACGTAAATGCATTGTTACTGTATCGTTACTGCATTGTTTGGTGCATTTTCGGGAATATTTAGATTGACAACGGGGGATGTACATCCCACATGCACCCTCCCCCTTAACTTTGCTATATTTGCGTTAGGGTGGGACTGATGATTGGTTGTAGACAAGGGCATAGCCAACCTGAGTGGTGTGAGGGACAAAGACACCCCCCCCCCCCCCGCTTGTATTCTGACATATAACTTTCTATGACACTATATATGCTCTACCCTCCAATTCCAGTTCGAATTCTTGGGGACCGGGGCACACAATTTGCTGACCTATGCTCTGGGGAAAGGCCTTTGAGGAAAATTGTTTCGGTAATGACCCTGATGCAAAATAGTGCTATAACTTCCATCATTTCAACTACATTTGTGTATATGAATTTGCGTGGGTGTGTTACAGAAGCCATTTGGAAGTAAATGTTGCGAAGGGAGGAGAGATTGCCTGTGTTCCCATTCTCCTTCTGGTGACGGCCCTGTAAATAATTAAATGTACCAATCATTTTCTAAATAGTGCGTGTGATAGGTATATGCAGGTATATCATATCTCTACACATTGACCCATGCAAATGGAAGAGCTGCGTTTTACTGAAAACGACAATCAGGTTACATACGACGTACGAAATTTTGAAAAGTGTCATTTACTGAAACATTGATAAAACGGAAAATCTAATCAAATTTTGGTTGAAAATTCAATATATTAAATTATAGTAAAAGGCTTTGAAGTTTTCAATTAGACTGTCTTTGTGAAGTTTATGGACATATTTTAAACACTGATAATGTCTGATAAATGATAAAAAGGTCGGCTTCCGTTTTACACATCATTTTGAGAAGATTTAAAAAATCGTGATTTTTGGCCAAAATTTGGAAAAACCATAGAAAACCATATAGCCTTAGACGAAAATTTGAGGTTTTCAAATTTCAGTCTTAAAGTCTACAACGGAATCACATGGATCAGAAGCATGTTCCCGTCCTGTTAAACGTGAAATTATACCAAGTTTTCTGCTTGCAAACTAAATATATGAAATTTGACGTAACGATTGGAATATTCAAATAATACTGTCTTTCTGAAGAGTATGGACATACTTTAAATACTGTTATTGTCTGATACATGATAAAGAGGTCGGCATTCGTTCTTCGCATCATTTTGAGATTTAAAAAAAGCCTTACAAAATGATCAAATTTGGACGAAAATCGAGAACCTGTCCCTTTAACACTGGTATGTGTGTCTCCAAACTGATGTGATCATATTTGATACGTATATCTAAAAGTTGATGAAAATCTTATATTATGTGATAGTGGTTATATGACGTTCTACATATTCTAGCCGACGACGTGAAATATGGAGCACTTCGTGTAATATTTATCAAGGTTGCCTGGCTTAGAGCAACAACAAAAAATAAGGTGACAGTTTTGTAAGGTCGCCCCACGTTGAGTCTGAAGGGATAGGTTAAACCGCTAGCACAGGAAAGTGGACATGTAAACCTGCTAAGGAAAAGAAAAACAAAGACTACAGAGTACAGACTACAAAAGCAAAGGATTATCCAGTTAGCCTCAGGGACGTAGCCAGGTGGTGGGGGGGGGGGGGAGCAGTGTCGAAAAAATGTTTAAAAACTGTCGTTTTTTAGCATGGTATTTTGTCAGTGCTCTTTTGTTATTGGATACTCGTCAGCTCCGTTAACTCGATTATAATCGCAGTAACATTCAAGCCTACTGATTCAACTACTTACTTAGTTTGGCAGATGCAATTAGCTAAATTTAGCCTATACCCTATTACAAGCCTACAGTTGGCCCCTGTGTAATAAAATACATATTGCCTACCTAACCACACTCTATGGAATGTCACGAACCGTATGCACAACGACGTCGACAACGTTCGTTATCATCCATTCTATGATTCGTCCTAAGTTGTTGCAAGAACAGCTAGCAATCGTATGTGATATGTACTTCCTATAAATACTTATTACACTGCTATTACACTGCGATAACGAGATTTGTTTTTAGGCCATTGCATATTTGGCTATATTACGAAATGTTCAAGTTTATGTTGTCCATCAGTTAAGTACGTCAAATGTATTGAAGTCCAGACATTGGACAATAAACAAGAATCATCCTACAACCTACAGTTGTATCAAAGACAATTACAGGCTATAGTTGTATCAAAGACATTTCTGGCCTATCTTTGTATCTACAAGTATCAGAAGTTGAAAAGTAAGACTACTCTGTACATGTACCTTGCTAATTTTAAATACATTTTGTAGTATTGAATTACTTACTATTTTAACTCGTTTGTTGTGAGGGTTTAAAAGTGATATTGAATGAGGTGTCTCAAGTTAGCAAGTGGCCAGGGAACCAAAATGAACACTCGGGATGGGTCGTTTCCGGCCATCTTCAAATTCATGGCTACGTCGCTGGTTTGCCTTACTTTTTATTTAACGTTATTTAAGAAAAAGGAATTAAATCTACAAAGCAATAAGGTGAATCATAGTGTACTGGTAATGATAAATTTAACACACGCCAATACGCTGAACTTCAGTCCGCTGAGACCTAGTCCCATGAATTGCAGTAGGTTAATCTTCAGTCCCCTAAACCTCAGGAGGCTGACCCTCAGTCGGCCGAATCTCAGTCGGCTGATCCCTCAGTACGCTAAACCCCAGTCGGCTTAGCCCCTGACCGATGAATCTCAGTAGGCTAGTCTTCAGTCCCCTGAACCTCAGTAGGCTGACCCTCAGTCGGCTGAATCTCAGTAGGCTTGTCTTAGTCCGCTGTAGCCTGTCCTTCAGTGTGATGAACCTCAGTCGGCTGACCCTCGGTATGCTGAACTTCGGTAGGCTGTACGCCATTCTATTCAGCTGTGTTATTGGTCGAAGAGAGTCCTAGCTAGCAGTATCATTCTACACTGCTATTCCTTCCTGGAAACCCGTCTAGATATGAAGGAGGAGATGGTATTTAACTGGATACTAATCATTGGTATTCCCTTAGAACCCTGCTCAGTTTTTAATGAGTGGTTGTTTCGCAGTATTCGACTCGTCGGGTGGGTGGTGGTTCTAATTATTTGAACCTCAATATTTGATGGCTTACCTGTCAGTACGCCCCAGGAAAAAATCCATTAACTGGACAATGGTATCTAGTTTCAACTGGGATTAGCAGTTTTCTTCTGGGCAGATGGAATATATTACTGGGAGAAACAAGCTATCAGCCTACTCTACTCGCAATCCTTTCGCAGCTGGACGTGAACGTAATTACCATTTGTATATCCCTTATATTTTCTCCCTTTTTTTGTTTTCTCGACTGTTGATGCCAAGCTGTCATGATCATAGCTAACACCGTACCGAAGAATACACTCTTCCACGACCCTGCAGTGCACTGTATCGCTACAACTACACCAGTCTCTCGTTTATACAAACAGTTATGAGTCGAAAAGGCTTTCCTCGGTCTCTATCTCCGCCATTTCAGTAACACTGTTTAAGTTACAGGTTCCTGTACCTAGTGCTTTACCATTGCATTCATACAGATACGCGCGAACGATGGTTTTACAGACTGCGTACATGTGTACACACTACGAACAATGCTTTGTATGCGGCGTCTAATCTTGCCGCCAAAATAAAGTAATTGCACTCATGGGTATGACGATGTTTTGCAGTAGACACGCCCTTTATGACATACTCCGAACTCTCTCGGGAAATTTCCACTGGTCGCATATTCTTGTTAATGAGTAGCGCCACCGATAAGACTTAAAGAAAACGTCTTCGTTACGTGTAGCAAACGCCCATTAATAGAACTATTGACTTACACACTAGTTCCCAAAAGTGATGTGGTCTATAAGTCTCGACAGAAGGTCCCATTAGCTAGACGCTACCCATCACTGGATAGCTGACAAGTATGCTTTTCATGGCACTATAAAATTTCCGTACCATGACAGCGCAGCTTTTCCGTCGCTTGTAACAAACCTCTTCACTCAGTAATAAGCAATGTTCGTACGCTGCTCCCGGGAGGCGATTTTTTTTCCCAAACAGGTTCTCAATTGTGTATAAATAGTCGCTCATGATTGGTCGGAAAAGTTACGTCATAACAATAAAACCTTCACTTCGAGGTTATCAAAATGTCTGCATCCGTTCGTTGCAACGAAGATATACCCGCTCAAAATTACCCGCAGCTTTTAGTAAATATATGTAGATGTGTTTGGAATTGGTTTATACATATTGAGCACACTAGTATTGTATGATCTACTTTGATCGAAGATTTCTGTGAAGGCATTTATCTATAACATCGCAGAGTGAAAGTTTCGTACAGGGGTACATAACACATGCGATATAGGCCTATATGTATTATAACTGTGTACACAGTGCAGTGACGGAAATACATAATACTGTAGCATGGTGGGCTCATAATTGACGCACTTAAGGATTTGAACAACGATTTCTATCAAGGAAAAATCAAAATCACTCAACTGTATGTGTTTTTCATATGTGTGGTTCCTCAGAAATGTAATGATCTCAAAATATTTAAGGTTCTGTGCTTATGCACCATACAATTGAGCAGAACTTGACCACAAAATGTCTACCGTGTCAAGTTCTTTTTTACCCCTAAATTGACACATTCGTCGATAAGATTACTGTAGTGAAGGCTTTAGTATACATCCATTGACTTTAGATGCTGTTTGCTATACTTTGAGCCTCTAAGCTTAGACAGATCAGGTCCCAGAGAGTAGTGCTGTCCATGATATTGAGGAAATGTTGGTTCATTTTTAGGGTGCAAGATTTCCAAATGCCCAAAAAACGTACAAAACTGGGGGGAAGGGTGTTAAAAACTTAAAGATTCCACAATTTGGTCATCAAATAGGTGAAATGGATTCAAACTCATGAAATATGTTATTCTGCTTGACTGCAAAAAGTTTAGGTGGCCTGCTGTATCGTTGCTAGTAATAATTGAAGGTGCGTCAATTACGGGGGTGCGTCAATTATGAAGCCTTAACTATACACTAAACTGTTTTGCGTATATTCTTTCAAGGCTGAACTCGCGTCGTGAAGTTGATTTTGGTGTAGGCCTACCCATTCCACGAAACGAATTCCGATTTCAATAGAACGGCTGACGAATCTTGGATGACGTAAACACGAAACCGATAGAATGTAGCGCATGTATCATAAGTAAGGTCAACATGTTATCCAAGCATTAAAAGTAAAAGTTAGGACGTTTGCAGGGAAACCGCGTAACAAGACTTTATTAGGTGTCAGTGTGTAACTCAGTGTATGTCTTCGAACTACCAAGCGTTTGATGCTGACGTCACGAGCAATCTGATTGGCTGAAAACTCCGTAATTGAGAACCTGTTTGGGAAAAAATAGCTCCCGGGAGGCCCTAAGGGGTATAAAAATTGCTTTAATCGACCCACTTTTGCACAACATGTCAGTCTTTCATGTTCTTCAACATGCAAGCCACACAAATCCAGATCCTGATTGGTAACAGGTCAAAAACTGCTTTTTGGCTCTTTTCCCGAAGGAGAACATTCAGGCGGATTGATATAGACGCTAATAGGAGTATACTACATACAGTTTAAAGATGAACGATAGTGATTTTTCAGCATCGACGGAAAAATACGATTTTATTCAAGAGTATTCTAGTTGGTTTCCATATTACACATGTGAAAATTCAAGTCAATCCGATGTTGGGAAAGGCTTAAAAAAAATCCTAAACTCGTTGATTTTTTAAACAAAAATTGGGCTTTTCGCGAACAGCGATATGATGATCACATGATCTACAGTGACATGTGACGTCATTATGATGATAACAAAGTGAGCTCGGCGTAGTGTACTTCAGCAGTGTGCACTTAGTGTGTAAGTTTAGTTGCAACCTACTCTATATTGGACTCGACAAACAACCTAAACCAGAGAGGAGATTTGATACACTGCGTGAGACATTTAACGGTCTAGTTTTAATAAGGTGTTATTGTTCCTGCTTTTTCTTGTCGTTTTAGTGAAGCCGACTGCCCCAATGTAAATTACGGAATAATCGGTCATAGAGCCATCTCGGGCCCAATTGAAATTTGCGTGTGGCAAGGTCACTAAAGTAAAAAAAGTTTGAAAGATTGATGCTTTTATGCCGCATTATTTATATATATCCCGATAAATGCAACAGTAAATGTTGGAACTGGAAGACATGTCAGACGTGAACAACCTAATGACTATGTGAGGAGAGAATCCACGTGCAAATTTCAATTGGGGCATGGACGTCGCTTAGGCAGAGTTTTTTTGGGCAGAGATGTGTTCATACCCTCCAAACCACTTTAAATGTAATACGAATAGGAAATGTGTGTATGCTCGAGCGAAACAAAACATCGTGTAAGTATTACTTAGCGCACACTGTCACTTATGTTTGCACAGTGTGAAAGTACCGTTTGCGGACCTACGTGAAGTTGGGCTAGAATACGATTCCTCCTGAAGCCCAAACCACGAGGCATGCATGTGAATAAACGCAATAGGCATTGCATGTAGTGAGAAAATTGTTCGAGCTAGACTAACTACTCGATTGAGTTCAAATGCGGTTGTATTTCAAGCTCAATGAAACCTTTCTGTTGGATTTAATGACGCACGGAACAAGGAACGTTTATGTTTTACAGTAGGCCTAGTGCATACAAGCGAATCTACTTTGTTTAGAACTTTGGATTTTCTTTCGGATGTTATACTAAACTACGTTTGAGACTATCATCACTATTGTCATTGTGCCAGTTTGACTGGTAAGTGAGCACATTCATACATCACTCTGTATAAAACCCGCCAAAAACGTGATCTTGAGATTTACGTTACTTTGGGTCAGCTTGCGAGTTACCTCTTCAGATATGGGGAAATCGTTGCGAAATCGCCGTAAATTTCGTAAAAAAACACTTGTAAACACGTGGTGAAGAAATCAAGAAACACCATGATATTCATTATCTATTTATGTCTTGAACATTACGCCGGAAAATAACAGTTATGCTGACACGAAATGCACGCACAGCTCCGTACTGAACAGTTCACAACAGAAAAGATCATCACAGTGACGTCATTCACTGACCTGAGGGCTGTTCAAGGTCGTTGCAGTGTTTGCAAATTCCTAAATTACGGAGACGAAAAAACGATGTTTTAAATTCCCTTTTTTATAACTTTCCGGTGTGCTATTTGGAAAATTAAAAAAATATGTTGCTTGGTAACATATAAACTACATTATATATGAAAATGAGAGATTTTTTTTCTGTCACTATCGTTCTACTTTAATTGCAATCACAGTCAACCTCAACGTGAAACGTCAGGACAATACACCAGTGTCACCTTCGTTTACACCATATTGGGCGTTGCTCATCACTAAACAGTCAAACTGTGACAGCTTTACCAGATCATTCTGTCAAGGAGACGCTACAACGTGTGTCTCGGATTCCATGTAAGTGGGAAATCCAGCCATTTATTTATATCGATAAGTATCGATAAGAATAGACTGTAAGCCTGTGTATGTATACGAAATAAAGTGCAGTTCAAACTCTACGGTAGGCCTACTGTGTCTGCGTCTGTACGTAATGATGATGTACGTACTGTTGCATTAAACGTTGAGGTCCGTGTTGTATTCTTACAGCACTGTCCAGTATTTTGTCAGATATTACGTGTATGCTTACAGAAATATTGTCGTTTACATACAGGGCATGTTGTAATGCAAAACAGTTTTACCTTAAGTTAACGCTCTCTGTGACAAGAGGCACAAAAGGCCGAGACGTCTTTTTCCACTTCGTCCTGTTCGCTGCTGCCGTCCTGGCTTCGTTCCAACTATTCCAACCTGTTCTCCTCCTCTCTTTTTCTACTGTCCTCCGTCATGTTACTTTAGGCCTTCATCTTGCCTTGAACCTTCTGTGGTCCATTCCATGGCCATGTAATTGTTGCCTGCCCTGTCTTTTCGCAGCACATGTCCTAGCTAGTTCCATCTTCCCGTCGTGATTTCATTACTTATCCTATCCAAGTTGGTCACTCTCTCATAATCTCTTCATAACTGATGGTCTGTGGGTATCTTATTTTAAGTATTTTCTTGAGGTATTTATACTTGAATGTATCCAGTTTCTTTTCTCCTAATTACGTTATCTTCCATGCCTTACATCCATACAGCAATATGATCTTACAAGGGTTTTGAATGGTGATTTAGTTTGTCTCCCGATTTTTCCTTGGTATCAAATTCTAGTCAGGCTCCAGAATGCTACCGTAGCTTTCCCCAGCCTACATTTAATATCTTCTGTTGCATCCCCAATTTTATAAACTTTTGCACCAAGGTAGGGAAATTCAGCATCCTCAAATCTCCACAACGTTGACCGTTCACTTCTGCTCATTCTGTGTATTTAACCTCATCATCTTGTTATTACCAACATTAACTTTCAATCCAACCATTGCTGCCTCATTCACTACTCTATTAGTCTTCCTCTGAACATGATCAAATTTAGAAGATAACATGTCAGCAAAATCTAAGTCTTCGAAAACCTGCCCCAGTTACATTTCTCATTATCTAGTCGATGACCAAAAGGATTAAAAACTCTGACATTACACAACCTTGTCGGACACCATATGTAGGGGCGTATCCAGGATTTTCTAACCCGGGGGGCGCAAAGTACTATCTAAGCGGAGCACCACCATCTTGGCGATGTCTTGGCGTTTTTCTTCTGCTCCCTCCTTTTCTCCCTTTCTACTTTTTCTCTCTTTTTTTCTTTTTCTTTTCCCTTCCTTCCTCTCCTTCCTCCTCATTTTCCCCCTCTTTTTTCCCTTTCTTCTCTTTTCTTTTTGTCTCCTCTTTTTCTTACCCGGGGGACGCACGCCCCAACGCCTCTCCCTGGATACGCGCCTGAGAGTGTACGTTCAGCTGGCATTCACCAGCCAGCCATGTAGATGATGAAGGGGGCTAGTAGTCCCAATATTGTGATATTGTGATATGTTGTGGGCGGAGGTCATATATTCGTTTGAGTTCACCAGGGGTCAAATTGTGGAAACCATTGTTTATCACAATATTTCAACAAGGACAGATGTCATATTTAGTGTTTTGATGTATCACATTTAGTACAAGAAGCCAGTTGTTGAGGTCAATGGTCATTTCAGGACAGCCTGTGTTATTGTGAATTATTGTTTGTCACATCACACTGCTTTTCACTGTACTACTAAGATCAAAATGACATCTAATGATCACCGTTTTATCTTTGTAACCATAACTTTGAAACAGCTATGAACAATGAAAGGATCTAATTGAAATGGAGTTATATTGTGAGAATTACCGTATACACACAGTCTCTATATAAATTACAAAGCCACTATCGTTTATGCCAAAGAATCTACGATATGACGAATAGCAGCAACCAATCAAAGCATTGGCTTCATATGATTTGCTTTAAACAAGAAGATATTCATTGTATGTGTGGCTAAATGTGTAAGACTGCATTGACTCCTTACATAAGGGCTCATTCTGGACACTCAAAGAGTAAACTTCAGAAATAAGAGATCTGCCAAGCAAGATGATATACCAAATTGGAATTGGTCTAAAGTCCGAGTGCAGAAAACTGGACTCGAGTACTATAAACGTGTGGGTATTACACATTTCTTTGTGGGTATACTGTGCGGGTGGGATGTACATTAACTACGTGTCAAGTTGTTGCCACATTGTTCAGTTCAGTGGTGTTGTTATTGTTTGTTGTGTAGGGCAATCAATCTTGTAAAGCTTTATACAATAGACACATCCCTACCTGTGATTCATTGATTAACGGTAAACTGTAACCGTGGGTGCTTTTTTGTTTTTTAAATTATGTGATGCAACTTACCCTGCAGGTAGAAACAATTAAGCACAAGAACACTGTGATTCAACAAATTTGAACACATTGTTAGTAACAGATGATGAAGCCACAAATGAAAGTATGAGTTCATGTATAAGAATTCAATATAATAACAATTTTGGAAGCTAGGAAAGTTTAAAGAAAATGGTTACACATCTCTAAAACAGTAATGGCGTTCCGTTATAACAATTCCTCATTCATATAAACACTTAAAAGACATGCCGTTTTACCTGCAACTTTAAAGCAGGGAGTTGAAAAAAAATATTCATCTGTTTGCACAAATCGTAGATATAAGCCTCAGTGTCAACGTGTAAATTGTGTAAACAAGAGTACAACGACACAGGATTCGGTATTTGAGCAGGTTTCCAATAACATGTTTTCGTACTTTTTGGAATAATATCTTTCTTTCTTTCTTTAAAAAAAACCGCAACTTCTCAAAAGAACCAACATTCTTCCAATCCTTTGTATAGATGATTGAATTTGTTTCAAAACAAATAAATGATAACAATCAACCGCAAAGTACAAGGTTAAAAACACTCCCGGCGTTACAAAGAAGTTTTATGCTGAAAGCAGTCAATGATGCGTTCCCAAATTTTCTGTGATTTGTTTGGCTAATAGTCCCTACCATTGTCTGCAAACATTTTTTGCATTTATCGTGCACAATTAACACAACGTATTATGTTTAAATAACTTATTTATATAGCGCATTATACCGACGGTCTCAATGCAACTAATTGTAACGTTGCTGTCCCGTGTAGAGATAGCAAAGTTTGTACTATAGGCTCTCATGTGATTGCAACGTGTAAGGTTGGCCACAGTGGACAAAATTCAGAAATTATGACGACATATCAGGAGGCAGGACTTTTTTATGTCTACGTAAAATTGATTTGATGTGGACATAAATTCAAATTAATGCTGGCATATACTAAAATGATGCTGGCACCGTAACGTACCAGCTGCGTACTGATAATGCAGTTGGCACCTTCCTCTTTCAATCTGTTTCAATCTGTGTGAATATTAATGTACATTTAAAGAGTTGTGTCTGTATTGCATGTATGGGCTACCACATTATGTCAAAATATTCTTGCTATGAGTTGCACTTCTCTTTATATAGTAAGTACACCTTGTAAAGGGTTTCAGTGCAAACACATGAATTTATTTGTAATCTAAGATAATACATATAATATTAATGTCCCCACGTTTCCATAGGCATGAGTTGTATAATTTGCATTTATGATTTTCAATATGCACATTATAAACCTATAACTATAGGATATCCGTTGCGCACAAGCCAATGTTTTTGTCAGGGGTCATTATAACTAAGTATTGTGCGTTCCTGTAGAGGTAATTTAAAGTGCATGTTTTCATGGAGGAACGTGGGGACGCAAGTTTTTTCTGAGAGGACGCAAACAATTTTTAAGATGTTGTATCCCGGCGCTGGCGCAACTCTTAAAATCCCAGTAACATTACTAAGAATAATACTTGGTATTAATATAAGATTTTTCTATTTGTACAGCTTTCTGCTGATTTCTCAAGTCTTGCTAATGTAAACCTGTGAAACTACATTCTTTTCATTCCTTTATCAACATCTGGGCAGAATGTTAGACAAGTTTCTAAAACAAGCTAAGGTTTCAATGCACACAAAATGCAAGCAAGCTGCAGAATGTTCAGGTTGGTTGTGCATGAAAAATTAATGGTAGCTTTATCATTTCAATTTGTATATGGTGGCATCCAATAAATATATGTTTGAACAAGAGTGGATAGAGGGTGTGGGTCGAACCTCTTTTTCATAGCACACATAAATTCAAAAGAAACATGTCCTAGCTGTGTTAGATCTAGTTATAGTTTCAGTTTCCGTTCCTTCATTTCAGTATAAATAGCATAAAATACAATTATGTTTAATAAGAGAGAATAAAACGTATGATAGATAAATTCCATAAAAGCGATTAAAGGCAATTAAGAGTTAGTAAAAAAAGCAACAGTTTTCAAAGTGTTAGTCAACTGAAAATAATTAGGAAATATCAATAAACATATATTAAATCAAATCATTTAAGATACCATTTTGAATAATAAAATATGCTCTGCATAGAAATGAATTTGTGATAATTTCAACCCAATATTATGTTGTGCTATTGCACGATGTCATAGAAGTATGATGCTTTCATCGGTTTGAGTGCATGTGTGTGTGTGTTTGCACACATTTGTGCGTGTGTTTGTGTGAACGCTCGCGTACTCGTACTTCAAGTCTGCGTGCGTTTTTAAGAATAATCCTTCTTTCGGGGTTTCTGCAATCCCTCTTGCGTTCTTGATAAATGTAATGTGAACGGTCGCGGACTTATGGTGACCTGAGATTTCCGACTAAGCTATAATATCCGCTCTATCCAGTTGTAATTTGGCGGGTATTTTTGAACGTGCAGTAGGCGTGAGGTATACCATGGAGCTGTTTATAGCTCCATGGGTATACCTACGTTGTGTTTGTTCAAATGTCAGGCCGGGCCTTTCTTAACAGAAACACTACCTAACGACACTATACGTAAACACATTTTATTTTTCTTCGCACCGATTCGACCAACACTGCATAAAAGTCACCGTTAAGTTTGTGAGACTAGAACAAACTGAATGACAGTCCACTTAAATCTAATAAACTATAATTCATTGAACGCCAAACTCACAGGTTTTTGAAGAGGCCAAAAAACGGTAATTTATGATTACTTCGAAACGGATGATTTTGGACTCGGTTGCTACGGCAGTTACTAAAAGGCTAGAAGCCTTACGTATGGCCTAGCATATAATGACGTTACATTAGCCTACGCATATACCTTGCTAGGTGTTAAGACCTAATATTAAATGCCTTCGATGTTGGATTAGCCTCAAATACGACATCAGCAGTAAAACAGTGACTAGCAAGATCGTTCGCTCATCCATTTGAAATGTTTGTAAGAAATTTGAATCTGGGTTAACGTGTAATGAATATAGTAAAACGGATTGGTTTGAAATTTGAATAAAGTATACTGTTTACGTTTATGCGCAGTGGTGTATGCAGTAGAACCTACCAAAATAGTACAGCACTATGGCGGGCAACCAGTCTCAAATTGTGGGGAATCGACTTATACCGATTTAAATCGACATATACCAATTTCCTTCGACATATACTAGTTTTCAGCAGCTTAAATTGACTTCTACCGATTTAAATCGACATATACCAGTTTAATTCTACATATAATCGATCTAAATCGACATATACCAGTTTAATTCGACATATAATCGATCTAAATCGACATATACAATTTAAATCGATGATAAGTAAAATAAACCGGTATATGTCAATTTAAATCGACAGTGACCAGTTTTAATCGATGATATGTCGAATTAAATCGGTATATGTCAATTTAAATCGACATATACCAATTTAATTCGACTTATACCAGTTTAAATCGACATATTTAAATCGACATATACCAATTTAAAACGATGATATGTAAAATAAATCGGTATATGTCAATTTAAATCGACATCTACTAGTTTAAATCGATGATATGTCGAATTAAATCGGTAGAAGTCAATTGCCTTGGACTTATACCAGTTTCTAGCAACTCAAATTGACATATACCTATTTAAATCGACATATCATCGATAAAGCTCATTAACATATTCCAAATTCCGATTTTGGTGATGATTGACATGTGAAGATACATCCCGTGCAGTCACCTGACAAGGCGGGCGAATAATGAAATAGTTCCAAATTTACCAAGCTAGCAAGGGTGTTCATCATGATTATGTCAATGGTAATCAGGGGCGTATCCAGGATTTTTTAACCCGGGGGGGGGGGACGCGAATTACTATCTAAGCGGAGCGCCACCGCAGCGTACAAGATAATTTCTGGTTTTGATACCCCCCAGATCACCGGAAATGGCACTTCTCAGGCTTGAAATGACCAACCAGATGTACACTTCTGCCTGAGAACCAAGAATTTCTCAATAGTTTTTTTCATCCATAACCTTTTGGAAGATGTCACCAGTCACCATCATGTTCGACCTCACCGCATCTCCTGTGGATCATTGCTTTTTGTAGGTGATTCTACGTCGCGGCCCACAATACCCGTAAGCCCCACTTTTCAAGGTTTTTATTATTTGTTCAGAATTTGAAAATTCACAAATTCTCGTGAATAAATTCACTTCAAAACATTCCCATAATGTTGCACAAAAATTCATATGTGGACAACCAATACAGGAAAACCTTCAACACCTAACAGACCGGTAAAAATTGCATGGAGGGAATAATGATGAAGAATGGTGGTCAGGGAATTTTCGAAAATTCAGACACAGTTAATTAATTGGTGTACATCTATTAAAACCTCTTATAACGGCTACTAAAACACTTCGTTGAAGGAAATGGAAAAAAAAGGTACTTCCGAAACCGAATACTACACCTATCTACAGTTAGAGGCTGTTCATCCCGGAGCGCCATTTTCATGCTCACTGATATGATGTGATATCTGCTGTTTGCTTTAAAAATTCGAATAGTTGAAAGGAGACTGAAATAAGTAACTATTATCTGTTCATTGTGTAATGCTCCACCCGGGTGTAACGATGAGCTTGGCGGGCTCCTGGCCCAAAGGGGCCCCTATCAGGAGGTCTAAGCAAGGGCGTCCTCAGAAATGTTTACAAGGGGGGGGGGGAGTCAGTACGTCATAAAGGTGTAACACACTACTTGATACTATCTAAGCGGAGCGCCACCATCGGTTGGCGCGGAGCGCACGACGATTTCTTTGCCAAAAAAATACTCCTAGATCGTCGGAAAAGACACTTCCCGTTCAAGTTGCTTTTACACATCGGTTATTTTGAGATCTCATGTCTTAGGATTTTGACTTTCAATAATTTCAGTAATGCATTATGGGTCCGTATGCAATTAACATAACTAGAGAACTGTCGGTTGGGGGAAATCATTGAAATGTCAAATGCTTAACTTTTTTTTGAATTTGTGATATTCCAGGGGGAGTGGGCAAGTTCCCCTATACTGTATGGAGTAAAATGGAGACTACTGTACAAATACAGTAATCAAACCTTAGCATAAACCTAATTTCGGCTGAAACTTTGTCTCCATCTAAGCCTAATTTCCCGTGCTTTTTTACTTACCAGATACACCGAAGGCATCTTTACTACGTCTTTCTACTACGGTCGAAGGTCATTAATTAAGTTTCGTAACTCATCGGGAAACGATTAGAGGGGTGGGCGTATGTTTGTGGGCGCGCGTTTTCATGCAGATGGGAACAATCTCAAGAAGTGATGGGTTCGTCATGTTCCCAGACGACTCGGTCGAGTTCGAGACCAGCCGCAGTTGGTTTCATAGTACAATTGTACAAT
This sequence comes from Apostichopus japonicus, assembly GCF_037975245.1. Lineage (NCBI taxonomy): Eukaryota > Metazoa > Echinodermata > Holothuroidea > Aspidochirotida > Stichopodidae > Apostichopus > Apostichopus japonicus. The sequence goes on from NC_092567.1 coordinate 17,925,810, forward strand.
TTAAGGCGTCCATACACACACACTCGTTATCATATATAGTACCGGTATATATATAGATATCTACATTACTGAGAGAGTAAAAATGGAAACGTCAAAAATGGAGTTGGTCGGTGTAAGGGGAAGGGTGAGGCGCACACCCCCTCCGTAATCCTCGATTCGTCACTGGCTACCCTGTGTATATAATAGTGATCAGCGCTGTAATTATGACTGTTCCTCTTCTCTTCCTGGTATCTTGGCGTTTATCTTTTACTCCCTCCTTTTCTCCTTTTCTCTCTTTCTTCTTTTTCTTTTCCCTTCCTTCCTCCCCTTCCTCCTCTTTTTTCTCCCTCTTTTTTCCTTTTTTTCTTCTCTTTTTTTCTCTCCTCTTTTTCTTACCCGGGGGCGCGCGCCCCCAACGCCCCCCTCGATACGCGCCTGATATTATGTGATGTGGAACCAGTCAGTTAGCTTGCCTTCATTTAACACTGCACAGCTTTTCTGGAATTCTGTAGTTCTTAAGTATTTGCCATAGGCTTGGTCTATGTACAGAGCCGAATGCCTTTTCGAAGTCAATGAAATAAAGGCATAGAGTTGATATCCACTAACATGAATGTTCCATAATATTCCTTAAGATGAAGATTTGCTTGGTTGTCCCTCTACATTTTCTGAACCCGGCCTGGTCTTTCCTGAGATGTTTATCTATGCCATCCCTTATTCGTCCAATCAGTTTTCTGCCAAAAACTTTGCTAATGACAGGTAGTAGAGTAATTCCTCTCCAATTGTTGCAATCCTTCAAGTCTCCTTTATTGGGGATTTTGACTATAATACCTTTACTCCACACATCTGGTATACTTTCATCATTCCCTTATCATTGCCTTTAGCATTTCTGCATGTATCCGATCTATTCCTGGTGTTTTCCATTTCTCAGTGCCTGAAGTGATTTTCTGACATCAAATAAAGTTTTTTCTGATTTGGCTATGTCCAGGTTTTCGTCAATTACTATCCCATGTTCATCTGTAACTGGGTGCTGTGGCTCATCTCTATTTAAAACACAACAAAAGTGATCATTCCACCTTTCTTTCCTGGCACTAGCATCTTTAGTGATCCCCTTTGCTTATGTTTTATGACTGCAAATTCTTTCTTCTTTTTGTCATTTTCCTGGTAATCATGTAAAGTTCTTTCAATCTCCTCTTTGCTGCTGCATGCTCAGCTTTGCCTGCTAGCCCATCTATCGATTCTCTTTTGCCCTTTTTTGCAATGCTTTTAACTTCCTTGTCTTTTTCAAGATATTCACTCTGGACTTTCCTTTAGCTCTCTCAGACACGATAGAAACATTTTAAGCCTGTTTGTGTACAACATTTCATACGGGTACGTGTTCTATGTGTACGATGATATTGCTGTTCTACTACAGGAACTTTTGTGCAACAGCAATACTTGTCAATGGGTTAACAGTTTACCTCTTTATAAATACAATATTATGGCTGTTCATGTGAAAGGATCTGTTGTACAGCCACCTCTCTAGATGGTATGTTAACAGTTCTCTACTGTGAGTTTAAAATAGCATTGCTGTTCAGATACAGGGCAGGTGGTAATGCAACATCTAACCTAGAGTCTCTTATTCAATGTCGAAGACATACAAAACCAAGGCCTTCTTGGTACTCAGTATTAGAGAAGAGTGTTAAATTAAGATCAGAGAAGCCTACTTTACTAGTGGCAGCGTTAATCACGTTCAGCTCTACAAGCAAAAAAGGAAGCAATATTTGCTAGGTCACCGTTCAGCGCCGTTCAGCGCATAAAATGAGTAGAACAATAAAGAGAGAATATGTTTAACAATCATGTCGTATGAAACCTGTCTGACAACCGTATAGCCGCACATAAGGTAGTGTTGAATAACAGAGTTTACCTCTTAGCACCAACTAGTCTCCATCTACCAAAGGCTTTCACATAGCTTTCCCAGCTTTGGGTTTTGCCCGTTACAGCGCTTCTTCTCTCGATTTGGTAATCTGTAAACTAGGAAAGTAAAAACATGAAACAAAAGAGTAGCATAGTAACTATAATTTAAATGGTGCCAGAGAGATAATCTTACACATGGATTTCAGTTTGTTACCTAAAAATATAATACCTTGTTTGTCATCAGGGAGTGTGTACATGAATCTAACATAGGTATGTTACCACAATGGAGTAGATGAAAGTCAGTTTTGAATAAATAAAAGGTAATTTTAGGTAACAAACTGAAATCCATGGTTCTACACTAGTGACTTCTCCTCTACCATGATTACTGTAAAAGATTGGTTTCACCATGCATATGGGCGATTCCGTGAAAACAGGGACATGTCTCCAAAATTTCAAAATCATTTCTGCAGCCATATTTGGCTTCTAATATACTATAAACACATTTAGGGTCTGGGTTATGTACTTTTTTTTCCAACTATATCACGTTCTTCTACCAAAAAATGTGAATACCTGACTAATGTTGATTTTTGAGGGAACATTTGAGGAAGTAGTATGGATATTTCAAAGTCTCAGATTTCCATATTTGAAAGCACCCTAAATAAATTTGTTATATATGTATTGGTAGTGCCATTAGTGATATATTAAAATATTAATCACAATTCCTCCAAACAGTTTTGGTTTGTAGGCATATATGGCTGTAACGACACATAGCTGATTTGAGAGCGTAATGCGAGTTACCGAAAGACCAAGTTTTTAACTCTTTTTTTTCACTGGGGCAGATAATTTCCTGCCATTTCATATTATGCTTCTAGTCAAAGTAAAGAGTATAAAAATAGTTGAAAGAATTAGAAATGTACCTAGTATATAGATATAAATAGACATTGAAAACTGTAATGCGAGTTACCAGTAATGCGAGTTACCGCTGTAATGCGAGTTACCATATATCATTCCAATCACACTTGCAGTACTACTGATTAACAAAACAATACAGCGCACTAAATACTTATATAAGGTGTGCACAGTAGTTACTTCCTGTACCCAGAATGCACTGCAATCTCGATTACATCACATGTGACCCTTAAAACAGTTCCAACAGACATTGATGATTTTATCACCTGACCTTTGTGGAATCACGGACCTACCAAGTTGCATTCAACTGTGACATCATCAAATGAGTAAAGTTAGCCTATTCTTTCTCCATTTTCATGGGATAGTAATTGCTTAGTACAATATTTAGGACAAATTGTGAGAGCTTAGGCTATATTAGTCTGTAGCCTATCACATAGTAATCTATATGTTCAAGGATGGGCAAATATTGTAAATCATGACCATTATAATGTGCCTAACATCTTGATGGAAATTAGTCTTGATGTGAAAGCTGATGCTGCCAAGGGTGTGGGCACCTCAGAATTAGTGGGGTGGGCAGAGGGGATGGGACAGACGGGGAGTTTGCATAGGGGATGATTGGGGCTGCTTGGGGGGATGGGGCAGGATTGCGGAGGCTTGGTCAGTTGGAGTAGATTGATGTGGTTTACCAATTCAAACGTGGGTTCCCCAAATATCATGATGTGCAAACCCCTTTCCCCAATATGAGTGTATAATCACTGCAATGTGAAAATCAACCTTTACTCCAAAGCATTTCAAATCCCCAAATTACACAAAATAAGGCAGGCCACCGGATTTCACGGGAATTGATAACTGGAAATGGCCGAACCCAGGGATGACAAAACTTCCTATCGATGAAGCCAGATGATAAAGAAGTTGGGAACGCCTTTGATTGCTAATAGTTGTGGCCAATTCAAGTTTGCATCAAAATTCTAATTTGATACAAAACACCATCCATTCAAGGTTATCTAGAATGGCCATATATAGCTACCACCATGCCCTCATACCGCATGATGAAACATCTATTGTGTTATTGTTGATAATGTTATTATACTGATAGAATTAGGAACAAGGATTGTTTTATTAGTTACATGCTTTTCCTAAGAACCCTAAATACAAATTTCCAAAGGACCAATCACTTGTTAACATGCCAAAGAAACTTTTCTTGTAATTCACTATATAAGTTGTGAACCTGTTTAACTTTCAGTAGATGTTTTGAGACATTAAAATGGAAGAGGAGAGCTACCAGATTGCTTGGATTAGCTTCATTGGAAATTGGATTGATAATTCAAGAGTGTACATTGCAATCTTGTAAGTCAACAATTTTGGATTGGCTTGATTGGAAATATGCATTGATAATTCAATAGTGTACATTGCAATCTTGTTAGTCAACAATTCTTCAGTTGATTTTCTGGTTCAATCAGCTTCGATTATTATTGATATAATTGACAGGATGTTTTGCAAATTGTTGTTAAAATGTTGTTAAAAGTTTTGGAAAGAGTTTTTCAGTTTCTAAGAGTTTCCAAGAGTTTCAAAAATGGCTTTGGAGCATATCTCTTTCAAAGAATTTGATGAATAAAGAGCAAATCGATGACTGGAAAAAGTGTAATGCGAGTTACCGTAATGCGAGTTACCAGACTTTTCCCCCCTCCATACCACATCTGAAGTTGTTTCATATTTTCTACTGCTGATATATAAACATCAGTAGGGTAGATATCTTGTACATGTATACAATTGAAGAAATCATTCTTTGTTTGAGCACAGTGCCATTTTGTACCGGTGTCAATTTTTCAGGTGTCCTTTTTCCGTAATGCGAGTTACCGATATTTGGAAGCGCACCATACATTAAGGCGAACACAATTATAATTCTTGATAATTTAATATTGTAGCTATGAATGTTGGGTATAACACCACAGAAAATTGAGGAGTTACACTAAACCATATTCGAGCCACAGCACTTGGATTATAAAAAAACAGCAAAAAGTGTAATGCGAGTTACCATGGAATCGCCCATAGACTCAAACCTTGCATGGATATATCAACCAAATACAAATCTATGAAGCATGCACTGTCTAAATGACTTGAGATTGGCTTTATTTGTATATTAGTAACAAAAACATGTTTATTTGTTCATTCTTCTTTTCACGTTCTGGAACCCAATAGAACATGCCTACAATTGTAAGTGTCGCAATAAAATTTTAAATGAACATTGTTTTTATTGAATTAAGTTATTATTTTTGTATGAATGTAGTGTTTTGAAAAATAGCATAAACCACATGGCTTGAATCATTTTAAGTATTGAAATATATATTTTGTGACTAAAGGCAAGGTTCTTCACAGATGATCCAAGTAGCAAGGGAAACATTGCTATATATGATGGGATGATATTTTGTACCTCTGAAAGAACTCAAGAGTGCTGCTGATCTCTTCTAGCTAAACCAACTAAACAAAATCAGTGAACCTTTAATATACTCTCAATTGCTTTGACTTCTGCTGACACCAAATTACCTTTGGCATTAACCAAAAGCAAAAGGACTCTAGTACTCACTATGGGGAATCCACATACTAAATATGACATCTGTTGTAGTTACCTACCTTGCGATCATGTGTTTTACAAGGGTTTCAAGATTTGACCTGTGTTAACCTTAACTGACCCATGACCTGCTCCAAAACTGTGCAAAAACAGGTATTCAATTATAGCGTGTTCTTTATATAAAAAGCAACTCTTTTTTAAGGGACAACAAATAATTGCAAACTTACAACTGTTTCTGGCACTTAATGTTTACCTTACAAATTTGTTTTTTTTTTTATACAGAATATTTTGAACAGGAAATCAATAACGATTCAATAAACAAACATGTGATGTTATTGTACAACAATTCTGTTCTGATGGAACATTAAGTTATCGTAAGTTAACAACAATTTTTATCACTGTATAATATGTTTCTACAACACTCTCACTGAAAAATGAAAACGAAAGGTATACTGAATTATGAGATTAAAAGCTTGAGTGCTGGTGGAATGAGGCATCGATACTACTCTTAACACTAAAAGTTTTTTCCTTAAAAAATAGTTCCACCATACTTGAACTTTACCAACAACTATATTTGTGTTTCATTTAAATGGGAATGATTATAAAACCCCTGCGTAATAATCCAGTGTTGTGACCTGATGTTGTTTTGAGAAGTAACGTGATCAAAAAAATACGTTGAAATGTAGTTCATGCGTTACATCGACTGTTATTAAGCAATCTATTTATACGAATAATGAACAATTTCAAACATTGATATCACACAAACCAATACTTAAACCGGTGCAATGCACGGCCAGATTATCACGCCGCCTTGTATAACCGTGTTAGTATTATAGCATGCACCATTCGCAGTTTCTTTTCTTTGTTGTGGTGGGTAAATGTGGTTGGTAATTGATTTCGATATTACGTACATAATACACAGTGAAAAGTAAAAATAGGTATTTATACAAGTATAAATAGGCCTATAGGTATTTATATATTTTTAAAGTATACTTGTCCAAGTATATATAGGCTTTCGTATTTTATATATTTATCAAATGCAGCCGGATTTACCAGATGATAACTAAAATAAGGCAAAAATACTAACTAGTCTACAAAAGTCACTCAGAGACCAGAGAATACTACAACAACAAAAAACGAATGACAAGGCAATGCCAGCAGAGAACTAAATAGACTAATAAGAGTTAGGCGATATTTAAAGAAATGGGCTGCTGCTTTCATACAGAGACAAGCATTTGTAAAGCAACGACAATAGATTTCAGAGCATTTAAACCTGGAGGATTTGTGTGACTAGTACAATAGTTGTTACGCAAAGGCTACTAACATATATAACAACTTGAAATGAGGTCATATCGAAATATTGAAGAGTTTTTTAAGATGGATTGCTTGGCGTCAACAAACCGTTCAGCTTATGCCAGTTTGGATAAAATGCGTATATTCGCGTGATTTCCAAGCGTTTTGAAATGCAAAGAATGGTTGGAATACATAGATCATATCATTCCCACTGTTGTCGGTCTATAGTACTGTATGCATGTATTAGGGGAACACGCGAACGCCACTCGATTGGTTTTTCAGCTTTTCTTTAATTGTTCCGCGGTATATACATTTTGGAGATTTCCTGCAAACAAAATGTCACTAAATAACTTTTAAATAGTGTTGTCATCTCATTTTGTGGGTTCCTGTCGTTTTTTTTATTATGCTGGAGAAGCATATTGCTTGTTAAGAAATGGTAAAGTGTTGTCTTATATAATACACAAGAATGGGTTGTCAGTGTTTGAACGTATACATATCAACAATATGAAATAATATGTTACGGTGGGTTTCACGTTATTTTGTATACTAGGTCTTGTTCATATGACGATGTCTCGTATTTTGAGTATAAGAACCAATGTTCTTGACCCCACATGTAAATCGTGCAAACTGAACAATGTCGTATTGGTACATAAGGATTATAATAGCATCATCCTATATACAGGCATCTTTGTATGTACTAACATAATGTGTTACATTACATATAATGGCGGAGTGTATAGCGGAGTGTATAGCCTAGTGGTTAACGCCGGCGTCTCCCAGTCATGAGATCCCCGGTTCGATTCCCCGCCGACAGCAATGTGTGTCGTCTGGCAAGGGTGTTGTTCAATAACAAATTCCCGACATGGACGTTAAATTGATGTGTGCCGAGAGATTGGCTTCGGTCAGCTTGCGAGTCTAAAAACCTCCATGGCTTCTTTCGCGAGTTCCTGCTTGCGGGAAGATCACATATACATACATACATTATGTAATCAATTTTGCGGTAAGAGACTCACGCTACATCATACCCTTGCTTTGAACTCACACTTATAGTAAACATTTCTCCAAGACTGTTTAAGAACAAAATATACGTTGGTACCTTTCAAATGTTATGTTGGACTATATGTTTTGTAGCATCGTCAAATATTGATTCACTGTTGGTTGGTATTTTGAAGAAACAATAGCACCGTCCTCTGCTGATAATCCTCCTTTATACGCCAGTAATTAACTTACATCAATGACATAATTTTCCTCTACTTTACATTAATCTACGACTCATTATGCTGGGTGGATAAGATATGCATGAAAACGATATTGTGAGGGACTTTACTTTTTACACAAAATTAGATCTCGAAATATAGAGAATGTTCATCGCAACAGACCGAACCCTTTTTTATACCAATCTTTAAAACTTCAGATTGTTGTTGAATAATATGACAACGACGTGGGCAAGATGGTATAACGAATAAATATGTTCACATTGTCAACTTCAGCTTTTGTGACAAATGTCACCACTTCATACTATCTCTTTCCAGTGCAGTAACCTTAAATGGGTAATACGTTCAACGTTTAAAAGAACAGCCCTATCACCAGAACCTATGAACAGAAGGAACACGGTATGAGAAACGACATATATTAGGAAGAAATCTTAATGCAGCACGTTACTTGTTTGTGGTTACACAATGTGTATTCAAACGTGTGACGGCACACAAACGGGTCTAGACTTGCCAAACTATAGCTGACAAAGCCCTACTGAGCGTATTTCGAAATACGCTTTGTAGTGTTAAAACCGGTCGATAGAGAGGTTGAGTGATCTCCCATCTTACAAATTAACACAAATGTAATCGGTGTTTCCTTGGTATTATTTTAATTACCTTATCGTATAGAAAATAAATTTTATTTCACTAGACACACACCGTAGTTTCACAACTGTTTGTTTCTCGGATAAAACAGACTGCATACTTACATTTTCCTTGTAAGACTACTTTCTCTTGTTGTATATAGCGTTCACAGTAACACCAACGTACGCCTTAATACGTCAGGTTCAAAAGACTCTAAATTGACTTGCTGTAATTGTTTGGACCGTGTAGACACAAATAAAAATATTCTCTACTTTCGAGGGTTCCCGTTACGTGTTATAGCTAATGTCCTATTGATGTTATACATTTGGCCATGTTTGAGTTTTTGGAATTATTCAAATTTGTTTGTCATCTTTGCAGTAAGTAGATCTGAATATATAAATCAATAAATTAATTCACTTATTGTGTTTCACTCGAGTCAACAATGAATTATTTCAGGTTGCCATATAGCATAGTTACCTTTATCACGCACCTTATTATTTTCTTGTCTTTTTAAGTAACAACTAGTTCTGATTGACGAGATATCTACACCATGTTAAATGTATAGAGTTCATGCTTATACCCTGTTGTAACACAATGTATAACACTTTTCTAGAGATTACCCTTCCTTAGTAAATAATTTTTCTTTTTTTGAGCAGGAGCTCAACCTTTGACCTGATGATTATGATATTTCACCCATTAATCTTAATTCAACTTAATATTCAGACGAAAGTGATTTAAAGGAGTGTTAAACGTGGCGGGGGAGTTGGAATTATTATCAATAAATTAGTACTTTTTGTAATTAGAAATGATCTTTTATTAAACCCTCTTTTATTTGAGTCCATGTTTGTCTGAAGTTTAACTCAACAATAAAACTTTTATCTTGAGAGTTATTTATTACCCCCTGATGTCCCAATAACTGCATTAAATGATGCATTATCTGGTAGTTTGCAAAACATACAAAGTGGAAAGAAAACTTGCTATCATATTAAAGATGATTTTAATATTGATCTTTTGAAGCATGACCATTTGCCTCATATTTCACATTTTCTTGATTTAATGTATTCTCATCACATTATTTACCATTAATATAATAAACAACAAGGAATACATCCACATCTTCATCACTCATTGATAATATTGATATTGATACTCATTGACCACTTACCATCTTTTGTTATAAGGATCTTGGTACTAGTTTGTCTGTTAACACAAATAGGCTTGTTTACCACAGGTGGGATAGTAGTGCGAAAGCGCTACACAATGTCAAACTTGAACTATCTTCTTTTGATTGGGGACCTCTATTTAATGAGACTGATGCAGATGTGGCATATAATTTATTAGTCGATAGTGTTCACCAAATTATATCTAAGCATTGTATTATTAAAGAACTTGAGGTTAATTCTCATAGGCGCTCCAGTCCCCATGGATTACACCTGGTATTTTAAGATATATTTCCAAAAAGAACAAGCTTTATAAGAATATCATTCTCGCCCCCTCTTTCATTAATAAGTACAAGTACACTCAGTATTAAAAATAAGCTAACCAATATTATCAGATTGGCTAAAAGATGCATTATGAGAAATGTTTTAATAACAATAAAGCAACCTAAAGGAAACTTTGGATATCATTTATAAAATTCTTGGTCGTACTTCACCCAAACTCGTATTGATAAAATTAAAGAGAATAACAATTATATATATCACCGATGAACATGTAATGGCTGACTCATCCAACAACTATTTTGTTAATATATTGCAAGTACAACCCACTATGTAATTCAAATTTTCGTGACTTTCTTCCTGAGGCAAACCCAACATCTCTATTTTTATTACCAACTACTAACACAGAAATTATTGACTTAACTATGAATATGAAAAAAAATGTGCGTGTGGTATTGATAATATTTTTGTTAATGTTCTCCAAGATAAGCGTTTTGCTTTAGCTGCTCCTCTTACATTTATCTTTAATTTATGAATTTCAACTGGTGCTGTACCACTTCGTTCCGAGGAAGCTAAGTAAATCCGATACCAAAGGTGGTGATAGTTCATGTTCACAATATGTTCATAGTTCACATTATATCATCAATGGTACATCATATTCTTCTATTTTCGCATTTATTTACATTTACTTTGTAATGAATTATGTTACGATGGGTTCCATGTAAAATCTTCGGCTTCAAAGCCCTTCCACCAAATGACATATCGATTGTTTTAGTTCTTTTCATTGTAAAGTATGCATACAACTGTTGTCATATTTACATGCCTAACGAGACAACCAATTCATTATAGGTCTGTTCTGTCTGTTTATAAGGTACAATAAGTAATTTCATATTCTAAGAGTGATTGTGTATGTCTGTATGTGTTGACAACAAGTGTGTATCGTGTAGTGTTGTAGTACTGCTGTAGCAAACAGACCAACGTTGTATCAATGTTTCAATATTATTCCTTGAGAAAAAAGTACACCAAACAACAAAAGACGTTTCCCAATATTTTGGGCCAGACCATTCAATAATAGGTTGGTGACGAGTTTAACAACGGTGAAAGGTCGGCATAGTCGCATAGCTTAGGGATTAATAATAATACAAATAAAATTAATTCACTAAATTAAAATAGGTTAGTGCTGTGAAGTGTTGTTCTCAAAATATTTAGAGAGAAACAAAACACTGACTCTTTTAGATTGTGTAAAAGTAAGTTGACCTGACGTTTCGATCCTAGCAGGATCTTCTTCAGAGGACAAATGACACTCGCCATTTAGCCTCTGAAGAAGATCCTACTAGGATCGAAACGTCAGGCCAACTTGCTTTTACACATTCTCTTACACAGGCTCGCTAGTGGATAAGCAGTTTGCTAACAGTTTTATTTTATTTGGACTCTTTAAGATGCAACACAACTACAAAACACCTCTCTTAGTAGTGGAATATACCGACCGGCGAAGAGCGGGACATGATCCAGTTATGAATATAGACAAGTGATTTCGTCCAAGACTTATTCAGTCATTTGACTTCAAACCGTTTACATCTACAAGTTTACATAACGTTAATTACAATATTGTTTTATCTTGGTTGTTCAAGTTTACCGTGCATCAATGTAAGAATGACAGTCATGTGTTCCTTGTGCCCGCAAGGTTTTAATCTTCAACATCATCTGCAACGTCACATGGCCAGTCTACACGTGGGTGCGGGAGACTTTTTTGTAAGACGTGTCACAGATTTTTTTTCAAAACGCAATGCCTTAACACCAGAGTAAACATGATGTAGAGGGAACGATCAACACCTACGAAGAGATGCGTTGGTAAGACACTTGAATACTCATGATTAGTCGTCTAATGAAAACGAGCGGTCTGCTAAGAGACAACGAACATCCTCACCTGTCACCGATCCTCCTTTTACAATTGGACGTTTGGACGCTCAGAGAAGGGCCACATAAAAAAAAAGAGGATGAGGGTCCGATCCGATGGAATATGAAAGTCACAAAGCTGACACGAAGGATCCGAGGAGATTGCATACTGAGAATCACATACAAAATAGAAATAATTCTACTGATGGTGCCTATGGAACAACCAATACAAGCGGCCATGGCATGGATGACAAATTAAAGCTGGAAAACCCGGTCCGCTATTCTTAGAATCTCCTCTTGCATATAGTTTAGGGCGTGTGGACAGTTCAAAGTTTGAACGAACTTCTATCAAAAGCATTGGCTGGAAATACTGACCAAATTTCAAACGAAGGGTTAACTGAGACATATAGTTTGTAAGTTGAATCTGCCAATCGCTCTATTGCGATGGACTTACCTCTACAAATGTATCTCTATCGTATATCAGTATGCAAAGTTAGGCATGCTTCCATTTAACTACGATATCTTGGACAAATATTTCGAACGAAACTTTTAGGAGTATGTTGAGATGGACACTGAATCTGCCTTTATTGCCATTGCAGCCAAAAAACTAGAAGATTTGCCCAAACCAGACCTGTACGAAGACTATCAACGGAATAAACATCAATGGTTTCTACGTACAAATACGGAAGAACAATACGGAACGACAATCCTACCCCTGGTATGTTTAAGGTGGAATGGGAAGGAGAAGGCATTGTTGCCCTCAATAGTAAAATGTACTACTGCTTTGGCGGAACAATCAAAGAAAGGTACCAAAAACGAAATGCCGTCAGAAAGGTTGTGTATGTCCCCCGATTGACTAAAGGGACACACACACAACATTGTTTGCCCATGCAGGTCACATATGCGTACATGAAACTGAAAAATTTGTAAAGGTATCACATATGTAAATCACATTCTCTTTGTTATTCAGTTACCACCATGGCGATGCTCGGCACTGCTGCTGCTGCTACATGTAAACTCACGACGGTTGCATATGGAATAAGCCAGGCGATTGATATGTATAACGGTGTATGCAAGTCACAGGGTGGACGATTCAACCTCGCAGTTGGAGTACTGCAGGATGGGGACGTATTACTCTATCAAGAAAAACAAAGTCCATGTTTCGTGTTGCTTGAAGATCAAACACATCAGTTTACATACCATCGTCAAGAAAATGAAGTGATCACATACGTTGAAGCCTGTGATAACTGGGGTGATGGCACAGGTGGGAGTCCAAAACTTACTAGTGGTGGACCAGGTCAGGTTCATGTAACAGTCGAGGTGACGTCTCAATTAAACAGGGGTTTTGATTTTACTGTTTCGGTGTATGGTCGAAAAAGGTAATTTTTACTGAATGTTGCATTTAATGGCTCGTACGCCTTATTGTGTTTTTAGTTCAGAATTGATCTCATGATTGATAATTAATATGTTATTCTATCATGGACATATTCTCTTCAAACATTATCATACAAATTAATAAATAAATGATGCATGAAACTTATAGCCGTCAGTTTTCCAATCATGATTTCAAATATTAATGATGTGATATTATGGATTCGGAAAGACGTTTAATAATCTAATTGACTATTTTACATCAGTACTTCGGATATCATCAGCATAGGAATTAAACATCATAGAATGTTGTGGGCTAACCTTCAGGTGATTATAATGATTTTGGGGACATAAGTTATCACCGTTTCGCAAAGTATCATTGAAATATTTGAAAAGACACATCAAATAAAAAGTCATTAAAAAATTTGACATATCACAGTAACGCACAAACCGATCGTCAAATCCTGTCGAAAGATAACCGTCTGAAGAATGTTTCATATTTCCCTAAAAGCATACACGTTAGATGCAGATGTTTATTTTGTTATATTCTTCTAAAAGAGTAAAACTAGCTAACTTAATACCATTAATATGATGTGAGATTTCTAAAGCCACCTAAACACGACAACATATATTTTCCGTTTAGGGTGAAAACGCATGTTTAAGTACTAACTAATTACAACATATCTGACAAATAGCCTCGCAAAATAAGCAAAGAATACAGAAAGGTGTCTGATATATTCCTAGTTCACAAAGGCAATGCACGTCGAGATATTGAATTACAATTTAATTTATCAAACAGGTACCACAGCATGTACTTTTCATGATCCTTAATTAATGCTTCCTTTGAAGTTTATATTCTTTTTATTTAACTACTGGTGTAAAATTCTAAGGGACGGTGGAAGCATAAGGTCGGTAGTAATGGCGGTAAGAATACTCCAATGGTTTATGTCTACTTGTGTATTACTTTTCGACGACCATTGTGAAACTATGTTTCATAAGCTAACAATGCTTTGTTTTTGGAACACGCCAGGCGCTGCTAATTGACATTTTAAGAGATTTTATGTTTACAAATTCAATCCACAAGCGGCTCGCTTTTAGCAAGGTTAGGGAACTTTGATTAATTGAGTATGTGTTAGTGTATCATTAACATATAACGTTTAAACCTAAATAAACACCAATCAGTGCCTGCAAGTTTCTCCGGGATGTAATTGCAAGGAAACGTTAGCGAAAGTATTTACTTACTGACGGGCCGTATTGAGGCTGCAATCTTCTGGAGAGACGTCAACATATCACAAACTTGTTTCACTGCTCGGTTCGTTGTAATTTGCACAGTTCAGGTGTTTGTTTTGTTCTTATATAGTTTGGAAACATCCCCTTTGAATGATAATTACTCACTTCTTCACATACACTTGGTAACACAGTACGGAGGAACGTATCGTCACTAACAACAACACTAGGTTGTGTATGTCATGTCCCCCGATTGACTAGGGGACATACATAACATTGTTTGCCCATGCGGGTCACACAAGAGTACATGAAACTGTAGACCTTATACCGGTATCACATATGTAAATCACATTCTATTTGTTCTTCAGAGACCACCATGGCGCTGACCAGCCCTGCTCCTTATGCATGGGGTTGGGTTGTGATGCTCCCAATGGAGCAGCCCAGGTGACTGATACGAATACCGGGCTATCCAGGAAACAGGCTAAATCATTCAACCACAAAGTTGGAGTAAAGCGGACTAAGGACGTGTTACTCTATGAAGAATCCAAAAGTACATTTGGCGTGGTGTCGGAATCTCAAACACATCAATTCACATACCATCGTCGAAGAAATGAAGTGATCACATACGTTGAAGCCTGTGATAACTGGAGTGATGGCAAAGGTGGGAGTTCACAAATTACTAGTGGTGGACCAGGTCGGGATCATGTAACATTCGAGGTGACGTCTCAATTAGGCAAGGGTTTTGATTCTACCGTTTCGGTGTTTGGTCGAAGAAGGTAATTTCTACTAAATGTTTCATTAACTGGCTCATACGCCTAATTGTGTTATTAGTTCAGAAGTGATCTCATGATTGATAATTAATATGTTATTCTATCATGGACATATTCTCTTCAAAACATTATACAAATTAATAAATAAATGATGCATGAAACCTATTGCCAGCAGTGTTCCAATCATGATTTCAAATATTAATGATGTGATATTATGGATTCGGAAAGACGTATAATAATCTAAATGACTCTTTTACATCAGTACTTCGGATATCATCAGCATAGGCAGTAAACATCATCGAATATTGTGGGCGAACCTTTCAGGTGATTATGATGATTTTGGGACATAAGTTATCACCGTTTCGCAAAGTATCATTGAAATATTTGAAAAGACACATCAAATAAAAATTCAATAATTGTTTTTACATAACACAGTACCGCACAAACCGATCGTCGAATGCTGTTGCGATTCGAAAGATAACCGTCTGAAGAATGCTAATATTTCCCTCAAAGCATACACATAAGATGCAGATGCTTATTTGGTTAAATTCTTATAGAAAAAACTAGCTAACTTAATACAATTAATATGATATAAAATATCTAAAGCAACCCTAGCCCTAACAATGCTTTGTTCTTTGAATACTCCAGGCGCTGCTAATTGACATTTTAAGATATTTTATGTTTACAAATTCAATCCACAAACGGCTAGCTTTAATCAAGGTTGGGGAACTTCGATTAATGGTGAATATGTTAGTGTGTCACCAACACATTACGTATCAACCCAAATAAACACCAACCAGTGCCTGCAAGTTTCGCTGGGATATATTTACAAGGATTACTAAGCGAAAGTATTAAATTAAACACACGGGCCGTGTTATAGCTGCAATATTCTGGAGAGACGTCAACATATCAGAAACTTGTTTCACTGCTCGGTTCGTTGTTATTTGCACAGTTCAGGTCTTTGTTTTGTTCTTATATAGTTTGGAAACAACCCCTTTAAATGATAATTACTCACTTCTTCACAGACACTTGTTAACACAGTACGGAGGAACGTATCGTCACTAACAACAATACTAGGTTGTGTATATCCCCTGATTGACTAGGGGGCTATACACAACATTGTTTGCCCATACAGGTCACACAAGAGTAATAGGAACTGTAGACTTTGTACCGGTGTCACATAATTATGTAAATCACATTCTATTTGTTTTTCAGGTGGTATTATGCCTTGAAACGTTGATGCTGCTGCCGCTGGTGTTGCTGCTGTTTTGGGATACAAAAATAATAATACTCAGCAGTTACTTTTACGACGCTTAAGCGACCACAAATGTGGGAGAAAACAGCAAGGGCTTATGGATTATAATTGTAATAGTAATGCTTTACATAAATCGTCATTAATTGCGAAATGCATGGGGTTGATGCATCACCCTGTGCGTGTTTTGAGATAAAACCACCTACATAATGTTCAGGTTAGCTGTAGATGTAAAATTACTGTTTTGTTTTGGTCAATGAAAAACGTGGTCAGTCTTAGCTATAGTATATATACCACCATTCTTTAGAATGGAAAGAGATTCCGACTGAGGTAAATGTATCCTCAAATTCCACTGTTGCTATTATTCTTGTGGAAGTCGTATGTGTAATCTATAACGAGTCCGGGCGTGTCCGTTTGACTCGCAATATCTTATGTAGATATATTGTGGACATAATACTTCTTTTGAATACGACGATCGATCACATTGTTGAGTGGGCTAGGCAATCACAGAGTGCGAAATTCGATGCGTTTTCGTCCGTGATGATGGAAATCATTTCTACAATGTTATAGTAGAGACATATAATTTAATACATAAAGAAAAGTATGAAACCTTACATACATTTGTTAAATAACACAAGTAAGGTTTATTTAGCGTAAAGCCAGTTGTAAACTCATAGCCCAACTCAGGAGTAACGTCACAGTATCCTAAGCATGCAGTTTTTAAGCAAACACAAAATTTGGCAAAGGGTTAATTAGTCCTACATGCACGCATGCAAGCATGTACGGACGCACGCACTTGTTTGGGTATATTAGAGAACTGAAAGGAAGGAATGTCTTTCTAGCAATAGAATTGTCGTTTCAAGAAATGCCATTAACTGTAGACTGTTAGGTTCGTTTCTATGATACACCAACAGTTTTTTACAATATGTTTTTTATGAACAAATGTTCTGCAATTGTCATCCTGGATCGACAGAATTACATCATAGAAGCCATGCGTCATCTCTCCAACAGTGGTATTTACACTCTTCTTGACTCTGATCCCACAGTTATTTTCTTCCAGCAGATAAAACAGACTATCACTGATATGTACCAGCGGAACCAGATCTCTAAGAAGGCTGTTTCTTTCCTTTCTCCCACAGACTGTAAGGCAGCCAGGTTTTATCTCCTGCCCAAAATTCACAAGCCTGGTAACCCTGGTAGGCCTATCTTCTCTGTCAATGGGTCCCCCACCGAGAAGATATCCTTGTTTGTGGACCACTTCATCACACCTCTAGTTCCTCAGATTAATTCTTATATCCATGACACCCCCTTCCTCAGGAAACTTGAAGATATCAATAACCAAATCCCCAGTACAGCCATCATCGGTACTTTCGACGTCACCTCTCTTTACACTAACATCCCTCATGCTGAAGGTATCACAGCCACGTGTGCAGCCCTGTCTATGAAGGCCCACCCTTATCCACCCATCTCTGACATCAAAGTTCTCATGCAACAGGTTCTCACCAAAAACAACTTCACGTTCATGGACAAGCATTACCTTCAAAGACACGCGACTGTTATTGGAACGCCTGAAGAACGCACGCTCAGTACAGCTCCCTGCCGTCCCCTTATCTGGTGGCGCTACATTGATGACATCTTCTTCGTTTGGACCAGTGATGAGGATAGCCTGCTCACCTTCATCAATCACATCAATTCTTTCCACAGCACCATCAAATTCATCTCTGATTACTCTCACCAACAGGTTAACTTCCTCGATGTGACTGTTCGCAAGGAACACGGTACTCCCTCTACAGACTTATACACCAAGCCCACAGACACACACCAGTATCTCCATTCTTCGAGCTGCCAGAGATTGCGACAACAAGCTGCCCCTGGTTGTTACTTCCCACCCAAATCTTTTTCCTCTTCAGAAAATCACCTCTAACAACCACAACATTCTCCTCACTTCAGATAGACTCCAACGAGCCGTCCCTGAAAAACCCATCATAGCCTACAGACGACCACGCAACCTACGAAACCTTCTTGTGCCTGCTGCTGTTCCACCTATATAACTTCTAATCATACACCCATTCATCATGGTACTTTAAAATGTGATCGTACTTCGAGATGCATCGTCTGCAGCCACCACATTGTTGAATCCAATTCTATCACCAGCCACAGCATGCAACTCACACACAAGACTAAGGGTCACATCACTTGCACTACCACTAATGTCATCTATCTGATCTCTTGTAGAGTTTGCGGCATCCAGTATGTTGGCGAAACCAAAACCACCCTCAAGAAGCGATTCTATGGTCACAGATCCACAGTCAAAATCATGAAGACTGAGACCCCAGTTGGAGAACTGTTTAACCTTCCCAGCCATACTGTTAACGTCATGTCCCTACAGGGATTGAATCCTTAGGTAGCCGTCCTGACCTAGTACGAATCAGCAGAGGCTGTGGATGCGACGCCAACGCACCATTCAACCTCATGGGCTGAACATTCAGGAAGGAAGGACATGACTAAGTTTTCTTCTGTCCCCCACTCCTTCTCCCCATGTCCCCCCCCCCCTTTGCTCTTCTTCTCATAGCTCTCTTCCCCTCCTTTGTTCTCCACACTTTCTGTCTTTGTCCCTCTCCAGTTTATTCCCTAATCTGTGCCTTTAATCCTCTCTTTGTCCCTCCTCTGTTTATCTCCTACCTCTCCTCTAACCATATGTTGTTTTCTTCTCACCATCCACTGTCTACTTATAATCCCCTTACATCTATCTCATTGTGTTCACCATGCTCATTAACCTGTTTGTATTCTGTGCGAACTTTTGTCCCTTCTGCTACTGTTACTTGTCACTTAGCCTCTGAAGAAGATCCTGCTAGGATCGAAACGTCAGGCCAACTTACTTTTACACATTGTATTATATCTATATCATATTCGACAAAGAACTATAGGATGCTTTTTCTCCCCCTGATTTAATCGTGTTACTGGACCGTTTCAAAGATGAAGACAAACCTTCGTATAATTACGATTATGAATCGACTATCAAGTCAAGAGGATGACTTAAAAGAAAGGGATCTTTGGTTCCTGAAGGATGACGAACAAGAATATAAAGTTAGTTCAATACTTATATGAAATTAATGATTGGTATACTTTCACGCCCAAAGACTGACGCAAGTCATTGCTGTTATCATACTGTATTAGAGGAGTTATAGCTAATGCCAAAGAGGGGCAGTTTAATGTTCAGTAGTATCCATTTAGTAACGTTCCTGAGAAAATTGTAGTTTTGGATTTGCGAATACTTCCTAAGCATGTTAAACAATACTATATAGCTAACACGTTCAAAAACATCACAAATTGCCAATCTCGTTTAGTCATGTTTGAGATTGGCGGGAGTGAACGTTTCTTGAATGATATGTTGAGCGTAGCGTTTACTCGGAACAGAATGGTTTCTTTTATTTTCATATAATCTGATCGACGTTTCTCGTCAAAACGGCATTCAACTGCACAACTACGTGTCCGTCTTTGCCAGTCCAAATCACCAGCAACACTTAACACATGTTATAGACCAGTTCTGGGTCACAGATATTATCACGTGGTTCAGATTTACAGGGGCGTATCCAGGATTTTCCACTAGGGGGGGGGGGCGTCAGGCATGAATGATCGCCGTCCTGTTGGATGGGTCTAAGAGGAGGGGTGGACAATTTTTGCTTTCGAAAAAGGGCTGAAATGCAAAATGGTGCCATATGTGATCCATTTTTCGACCTTAATAATAAGCAACATTTCCAGTAAAAATGGACACAAAATGCACAATTTAGTATGGCTGGCATGTCACTTAGTGTTTATAGTGATAATACAAACACAATTACCATCTATGTTTCTAAAACTATTATGCCGCCGGACTTCGCCAGAACCTTTTTGTGGCAAACAAAAAATAAAGCATACGGGAGGGGAGGGGGGGGGGGTTGAGCGATCACCGACATCTCACATAAAGGTCGTCATCAATTTTTTTTTTTTTTTTGCTAAACTTTTTTTTTTTTTTGGTGACGGCCAATGGGGGAGGCCCGCGCCTGTTGCGCCCCCCTGAATACGCCCCTGTATTTATAGGTCACATTGAGAGTATATGAGCCATTAGTTTGAAAGAAGAGTTTGTAATGAAATTGTTGACTTATCAGTGTGATGTTATTTAAGATTCCAGCAAATTATTATCAATTTGCGCAACTTACTTTGCTATCGATTCGCTATTCCACCAAAAAATATTTTGTCATTCAGAAATTAATTAATAGCTATTTAAAACGACAATATGGACCTAGGTATTTGTCTCTGCTATTTGTATTGTGATATCGCACGTAAAACATTTATTGAATTTATATTTGATTGAGTTGGAATATCTTTCTCCATGTTTCCGTAATATTTAGTGTAATCATTGAAATATAATAAGCTAAGCTGCTATACTTTCCATTGATTTAGTTCAGTTGTATTATCATTTGTATAGACCGACACACTTTCAAACCTTAAAGACGCTAAATACATATTTCATGATAGTTGTTTCCCTATAGGAAGTTAGTAGGACTATATCCTGTGGTTACAGAACCGACACAAGGTTGAATTTCTTATTTCGAATAGAGATCAAGCTAGTTTGGATATTAAATCAAGGCATCGTCGTTCGCAAAGGCTTTCGTTTCCAAGTTAATATTCACTTCAAGGTAAATTAATTTTCATATTTACTTACCAAGGTTTTTAACGTTAGAGGTTTTAGAAAAACTGTCTTCATTTAAATCATTTATTCATTTAAATCATTTAAATTGAATCATAAATCATTGATCATATTGAATCATATATCAAAATCATTTAAATTGAAATGAATCATAAGGAAATTAATCAGAAAACACAACTGATATCCTTATAGGGCGAATTATTTCACGTTCTAAAGTGTGCGTTATCAGTCTCAGCCTACTTTTCCGATATATCTGTCAGAATGTTCATTATTAAATTGAAGTAATAGCGGTATATACGACGTATAGCGGTATTCATCAACCAGATCATTTGTCATTTGAAATAATAAATGGCATATACGATTTCTCGGAACCATCAGAAGATTCGTAGAACTTATCCAAATCAAGATTGTACTGTAATCAAGCGGGATAAAGATATCGTGGCGTTGTCTAATTTATCCCGTTCTTCGGGAACGACATCATAAACTGATTAACCTTGGTGAATTTCTCGACATTGCTAACAACTAAATGACGACAGAGTATATTGTTTGAGATTGCTTTCTTTCCATATTACCATTTATAACATATCAGCTCATGAGATGCCTTTTCACATCAAAGTTAGTTACATCCTAACCAAGTAGGCCATGGACACTGGTTGTTTGTCCAGAGGTTGAAACCAGTAAAGAAGTTCGTCATTCCATTGTAAGGTTTTACAACCTGTATCGAGCAATGCTAGTTTTGTGTTGGTGAGGTATTTTTACATTGTGGTACAGCTCTTAAACGTACTTTTGGTAAAATGATAAAGTTAACGGTGAAGCACGATTACAGATCGATCAAATTTGCTGACCTCAAGCGAGACGACCAAATAGTGTGTGTTTCGTTTTGCCATCCGTGTTGGCACGCCATTGCTTTGAAATTAAAGAAGTGAAAGCCATGGAAAATGTCATTGATGTATTTGATGTCATTTGATGTAATTGATGTCATTAACCAATTATATTTTTGTTTTCTATCTTTGTCTCTCTCAGTTAATTGGTATTTACCCCATGAATTTTTTTATTCAAAGACCGACGTCAATGTTACGAAATACATAGAAATAAATTTCCCTAAAATAACTGATAAAAGCCATGTTTATGTGTCTATTTTGTTTGAAGCATTTTGCACATTTCAGAATTTCGTCAACAGGGCCCCCTTTAACCATTCAAACTAAAAACCAGTGTCATATGGAAGAAATGTAACAAATTCATACAAATCTTTGTTTGACAAAAGAGAAAAATATTTATTGCATTTTGTTCAATGATCAGCTTTGCCTAACAAGGAAAATATAACATACACCAAGCAAACACGTACTCGAGAAAAGAAATTATCAGTCCTTTTGAGGAGTGGTAATTATAGAACAATTTGATATGCTTACACCATAAAGTTAACGACATAAACAGTTGACACCAATTGAAAATTGATATCTAACTTATCAATGGAGAATAACATCTAACCATAAGAGAAACTTTCCATGTATGTATATATATATATATATATATATATATATATATATATATATATATATATATATATATATATATATATATATATATATATATATATATATATATATATATATATATATATATATATATATATATATATGTATATATATGTATATATATATATATATATATATATATATATATATATATATATATATATATATATAAATATTTCGTAATAATTTATTCAGGCGAGTAAAGTCCAGGAATTTTTATTGACAGAAATAGTCCTATGGCAGAACAATTTGACATTTTATATCGAAGAGAAAATAGCTTCTACGTAGTTGAAACCTTATCTCGGTATCGTTCTCAACTCTATATATGTTCTTTGAATGTAACTTTTTCTTTACCATTTAGGATATGGATTCGACCTCAAGATGCAGTATTTCCAGCACTGTCTTAAAGTTGGTCACTATTATGATGATATATAATATCAGGCTCTTCTAAAAAGAAAATATTGTAATTCACAAACTACATCCCGCATAATCCAAACTAAAAGAACCAAGTTGAAATAATCGGAAGACTGGCACTGATAAATCAACGCTAATTTTCAAGATCCCAAAATATTCCCAAAAAGTTTATTCTTTCGACAGATGAGAAGTTTCTTTGCAAACTTTATAAAAAAAAGTTTCTTTTTTAGCGACTTCTTTGCAAATGGTGCCAAAACACACAAGTCTGTGATATCATTTCAACACCTTGGTAGGTTTGCATCATAAGTAAAGTGAAATTTCATTTCATGCAAACAATGTTCATTAATCATGACCAACATGATTCTCTAAAAGATATCGCTAAACATTTTCTTGTGTAATAGGTTTGCTGTCAAGATTACATATCTCCGGCAATCAAAATCAACCAAAAATGTAAAAAACATGATGAAAAAGAAAAACAATACTATAGAAAAGACCGAAACAAAAGAAGTATTACAAATTTGTATGGTCCCCTTACCCCTTACCCTTAAAATGCTACATTTCTCAATGTGATGAAGATCACTAAAAGTCCTTTTCGGCTGCAATACAGACATTACCTAAAGATGCTTATCATTAAAACAGGTATAAATATAGAAAATATAAGAACTGGTCCACTTAAATTTCCAAAATAGAGTCTTATGGTTGACAGAAACCAGTGTAAATAGCCTCCAGTTTTCTTTTTTGATTTCTATGGAAACAAGAAAAAATCATATGAAAATACAACACTGACATTAACATTTTTCAATTCATGTTTTTTACTCTAAAGTGACATTAGTATTGATATTGAAAAAAAAAATCACCCTACGTCCAAGGGTTGAAATAAGCGGGCGCCCAGGCGCCATTCGCGCCCGCAAGCACTAAAATAGCGCCCTGGACATGAAAATACAATACGCACAGGCGCTTTTTTGTTGGCAAATAAGCGCCCGCATACTCCTGTAAATATCAGCCTGATCATGCGCTGCACAGAAGCCTGAAACTAAATTGCATGCTAGTGCTATATAGTAACTGCTAGCGATTTGATAAATCACTGATCGATCGAGTGCATGCACAATAGCACTGGTGCACATGGTTTATATATCGCACAACACCTGTGATGATACGTACGTACATGCCGTACTTGAATTTTGTTTCTCCTTTTTAATCCTGGTAGTGAGAAAATAGCTCCTGGTCCTACTGAAATTGCCGCGAACCAGGAGCCACTTTTTTAGAAAGTGGCTCCTGGTCCACAAATCCTTATTTCAACCCCTGCCTACGTCACAAAACAACTAGAGAGCTAATAAATTATTTCAACATTTTCATTTAATATAAAATATAAATGAATCATTTCCTTGGATCAAATAAAATGATAGTTTGAACAATACTCTCCTGGTTGACAAAATTCCTGCAAAGTAGCAACCAACAAAAGTAGCACTAAACAAAATTGAACATTTAAATATTTGGTTGGCCTAATGAAAGTCATCAAACTTCTCGTTTTCATTTAATTTATTTACATATTTTCATTTATTGATTTTTGTGTATGTGTGTGTATGTGTCTCAAATCTCAAAGGCGCATATATAAGCAATTTACAGAGATAACTAAGATCATTTTCCATTTCATGGCAACTCTCTTTTTAATTGCAGTATCATTAAACCATCTCTGATGACACTAATTAACGAGGAATCAAAACCATTTTGTCTCTCGAGTTATTGTTTAAATGGAGGCATAACCCTGACGACACTAAACCTTCTTTTTTCTTCAGCTCACCGATAACTCTATGAGACCCTTCCAATTGTTATTTTTATCTTCTAATTCTAAAAGCTTCAGTAACAGTATCTATAGCATCCATTTTATCTACCAAACAGTCAAACCAGATATTAGGCATTGAAGTCAATGGTTTCGACCCAAAAGACGTAGACATTTTTAACTTCAGCGAGTGGGAAATATTCCTTCATTTACAAACCTACTCCTTTGTTCATGATCGTAGATTGGAGCGCACTTGGAGGTATTTTACTCATATATGTTAGTCCAGAACTTTGAACAAACGATGTTATAGCTTGACTTTCTTTGGTCACAGGGCTAAGGTATGTCTCCACTTCTTTTCTTCTCCACCAGTTCTTTGAATTTTTGCTGAAGAAAAAATTAAGGGAAGATTGTGATTTAATATTTGTTTGAAAAGTAAATCAAATCAGCTAAATAATCACTCTAACAGCTTGTTATTATCACAAAAAAAAGAGGACATTTCCTATGAATTTCCATAATCTGTTCTTGACTAAGTTACAAGAAGATGCAAAGCCAACCATCGTCTTAGGTTTTACAAGACTATAAATCATCTTCAAACTTTTCGATTAGTTTCAGCATTTACAATACTTTGCAACTGTGTCTCTTCTACAGTAAATTCATAGGTAGAAAACAATTACTGAGTAAAACATTGAAGAGTAAAATGATTGTTGCCATGGTTTCCATTTTAAAGAATCTGAAGTTGACATTAAATAGAAAAGTTTACATGTTCAATCTATAATAGCAACTTTAATCACCTAAGATTGAAGAATAAAAAAAGATATGTATTCTGGAGAGAAAAAAAAGAAAGAAAAAGATCGCTTACCTCCAAGAAGTGAAATGATAATGATATAGCTTTGCTCGGATGAACTTTGGTGGAGACTTTGGGAATGGATTATGGTCGATAAGATCGAGAACTGCAACCAAATGGAAAAGATAATCAGACGAAAGCTTAATAAGGCACAACAAGAAAGTCTTCTGCAGGCAAGGCCGAATCAATATCAAACAAGTTTCGAGAGTGTGTAAAAGTAAGTTGGCCTGACGTTTCGATCCTAGCAGGATCTTCTTCAGAGGCCAAATGACAAGTAACAGTAACAGAAGGGACAAAAACACGCACAGAATACAGATAGGTTAATTGAGCATGGTGAACACAAAGAGATAGATGTAAGGGGATTAGTAGACAAGGAATGGAGAGAAGAAAGAAAGAAACCAACTGGGGAAGGGGAGAGGTGGGAGATAAACAGTGGAGGGACAAAAAGAGGATTAAGGGAAGGGGGAAAAGTTTGGAGAGTATCCTGGCACACCTACAATGCCCAATTTGGGAAACTTCACAACACATAAGATTGCATCCTATGCAGCCTGGCTGCAGGATGCTGCAGCCCCCTCAGCAGCTCCCCATTCTTGATAAGTTACCTAAGAGGGATTTGTATCTTCTTGAGGAGGAAATGTATACACTTGTTTCTCCAATGCAGTGTTACAGGGGGAAAAGCTTTTGAAGGCCTAATCCAGCATGTGTAATATGTGATTCCTGCAAGGTGTGCAAAAAAAGATGCATTTCTCCCTTTCACGTACCCTGTACATGAACTGAATATGAAATTGTATAGCCACTGGTTTGCACCTAGAAAGTAATGCCATCATTGGAAGCCAACAATACTATCACACTTTCTCATTTCTACATGCGAATTAAAGCCACAATTATCAATTGTTATCAAGTTTTAAAAGCTATTTGCTAGCAGATTGGAATAAAAACTTCTCAATCATCGGAACAGGTTTTGAGGGAAATTCACAGAAAGTCCTCGTGGGAATTCACCGTGCAAAAATTCAAATATAGAAACCAAAAACAGAAAATACAGAAACAGTGGAGAGCTGTGAAACAAAATATAAATGTAATGAGTACAGCAGGGTTTGACTTTTCTTTTCATTTTGAAGTACCCATTTGTATCAGGAGAACTCTGTTGTTTGCTTTATATGGACAATTTTCTATCTTGGAAAAGGGTAACTAAAAATTACCGGAGGTTCCAAGGCGTGGGTATCAAAGAACGTACACAGGCACGAATTTCTTAGTCAAGGGCCAGAGTGTATTACAAACTGTCTCCTGTATTTTGGATCAGGTCACAGTTACAATACAAAGGAATGTGTATTAATTCCAATAGTATGTATAGCACTTTCTATTACGTAATTAGCTTGGCATAGTTATATTTTAAAGTACAGTTTATGTTATTGAATATATAACAGACAACACCGGGAAATCCCCCTTCGTAGCAAACATAGTTCGTTGGAAATTCAGCAAGAGTTTCCACCTCGTTATAGCTGTCAGAAAGTAATATTCAACAAACTCTGACATTAGTGAAGAGTATCTGATAACAAGACAGATATCACTGGAAAGTAAAAGACCACACAGAAACCGAATACTAGAATAGAGGTGGTTACCGATACCACAATTCTATAGTGAGACAGATAAACAGGGTGTGCAGACCTCCCAGCGGCTCTTCAACACAATATAGGTTTATTTAAAGATTGTACATGAAGAAATGAAGGTTTTTAAAGGCTTCAAACATGAAAATAATGGTATTAAAAAGGTCCAAAATGAAGTTAATTTGTAACAGACTCACCATCTATGCCTATTTTTACATCACCTGTGGTCCTTATTTAAAATACCTGACTTACGTTAACTGTTGTTTGTGAGTCTGTTTTGTATCACTGCATGAATCATGCCTGGCTGTCCACAAAATCTTAATGGCAAATGGTTAGCATGACTGAATACAATATTTCTACTCTAAACTAAATTGTTAAAAAAAATTATTTACTTAATATAAAAATAAAGGTTTTAAAGAGTGTTTTGAAAAATAAAGAGCCATGTTTTAAATGAGGTTTTCAAATGAATCATGCATGGTTGTCCACAAAAACATGGCCAATGGTTAGCATGACTGAATACAATATTTCTACTCTAAACTAAATCGTTAAAAAATTAATATAAACTAAAGGTTTTAAAGAATGTTTTGAAAAATAAAGAGCCATGTTTTAAGTAAAGGTTTTAAATGAATCATGTATGGCTGTCCACAAAAAAACTTAATTGCCAATGGTTAGCATGACTGAATACAATATTCCTACTCTAAACTAAATCGATAAAAAATATTTAACTTAATATAAAAATAAAGGTTTTAAAGAGTGTTTTTGAAAAATAAAGAGCCGTGTTTTAAATAAAGGTTTTTAAATGAATCATGCATGGCTGTTCACAAAAATTTAATGGCCAATGGTTAGCATGACTGAATACAATATTCCTACCCTAAACTAAATCTTTAAATATTTTTTTTTATCTTAAAATAAAAATAAAGGTTTTTAAAGGCGTTAAAGAGTATTTCGAAAAATAAAGAGGCAGTTTTTTTTAAATAAAGTTTTTATTAAAGGTTTTGCTGGGAGGTCTAGGTTTGGGAAAAATAAGATGAGGGGATGGGGAGGCAAGCCAAAAGAAGATGCTTCCTTTTAGCAAACTGTAATATTTTAAAATAACAAAATCAGTACTAAAGTGAATCATTTACCTTCCTCTTGATTGGTTAATATGCGATAGATCAGCCTGATGAACCAAGGATTTCGTCGGGCCGAGCCGAGAGCCGCGAACCACATCTGCCAATCGAGACTTGGTTGATGAGGAGCTGAAGTTATAAATTTTAATTTACGAATTTTACGAATGATTTCATAAAAGACTTATCTCTTTCGACAATTTAAACATGGGAACATGCTAGATCAAACTCTTCAGGAACAGCATTGTGGTAATTTATTATAAAAAGCCTCGAAGCGTATTTTTACACTATTGTATACACCTTAAATGACTATTACTTGAAATAAATTTCGGTTGGTCAAACTATTCAAGATATCTGGTTCAATCCAAACCAAATGAACAAGATTCGGATGTTACTATTAATATACAGTGTTTATGCCTGGATGTCTCAAAAGGAAGAAAATGAGCAACAATAAGTCAGAAACATATTTGGTGGCTGGGATATGGTGGCACCTAGGTCTGACAACATTAAATTCAGCATCTTCTCAACAGGTATTTATTTTAATGTACTTTGGGTGGTACTTTTTCTCATGTATGCAGACTAAATAATTTTTTTTAATCTATGCATATTTTGAAAGACCTATTTTCCTCCTTTCGGGACATCGGGGAACACATCAGATCAGTATCAGAAAAATCTGAGATGGTCGTCTGGCATTCCTCTTTGACCAACCTGTCACAATATTTTCACAAAATGAGATGAAATGTACTAAAGGCAATATTCCATTGAAGTCCCAAATTAATGAATAACTAAAATAACATCAGAGGTCCTGTTCTCAAACCAAACAGGAAAGCAATTTTTTTTTGTGATTCTGAATACTTAACAACAACTGCAGGAACAGCAGAGATGTCACCTGGCTTGTATTTAAATTCATATGGCTGAAATTATACCAAAAATGACCAAAGGAAAAATGATTTACAAAAACAAATACTTTAATAGCCATGTGCGTTCTGTCATCTCTGAAAGGCTGAATGTTAATCTCCAACCGTTCTGATATGCCGGTTCATGGAGCTAAGTTGAACATTCGACACTGTAATGGTATATATGTGTGTGGAGCAGAGTCAATATATTAAATATGAACCATAAATACCATATATTAAAGTGCTGTTATCAGGAAATAAAACATGCTCAAGAGCACTGTACAAAAGAACCAATACCTGGAATATAAAATTACCAACGTAAGAAAAAGTAAAAGTAATAACAACAGCAATAAAAGTAAAGAAATGATATAAGACAGGGTTATAAACCACAATAAAGAATATAAAAATAAAAATATACATAAAAATGGGCACAGTAATGTGGATAAAACAGCAAATAAGATTAATGCCCATACTCAAGCCTAAAAAGATAAGTTTTAAAATGCTTCTTAAAAGTGCCAATAGTGATTATAGGTAAACACTGTGATTTGACAGTACCTTCCAGTGATTTCAGGACTCAGCTTAGGAAGGACTTACCATCCTCTGTCGGGGAAAAGGTGAATCAAATTTACACTGGGATTATACCGTGTGATTTTGATTTGATTTTATTCAGCAAATTATAATATATTACAATATAAATTTCGCACGTACGCGATACCTTAACATAAAATAAAATGACAAATCGATGAGATTCAAAAGATACTAGTTGGACTTTGAACGCAAATAGGATTTCACGTCCTTTCTACTGGTGTAGCAAAGCAACCTTGTTAACTATTAGCCGAAGTGCACCATATTTCACTTATATAGAATATATAGGCCTATATACAAACATAAATATAAACGCAATTGGTGTGATAACGAGTGTTCTGGATGTATATAGATAACAATATTCCAAAGTAAAAGAAATAAATTCATCTACGTATAAAAAGTATTATGTGACCTGCACCAGTGATTTTTTCTTTGTGTGTGCAGTATAGGCCCATTTAATACTGCCATTGTATCATTTATATTTCATTTTTATGACTTGACAACGTGCAGCGTAGCAAGCAATCTTCATGTTAAGCTTTTAACATACGACTTACTGTGGATACTGAATTCGCAACGATAGAACCGAACTGTGAAAGTTATGTTTGGGTGATGTAGCATTACAAACCTTTACCATATATGTCATATTATACCGATATATAATCAAATGGTCTGTCTCGGAGTTCTGAACTTAACTACTGTTGTATGACTATACCGGCAGTTTTAAAGTTTAAAAATTTGCAGATAATTGTGATGGCAGGTTTAATATTACTGTCCCTATTGACCCTTAAATATATGATTAGTTTAAAAAAGTTTTAATTCTAACAAGAGGAACTGCATTTCCATGTAATATAACTTAATCTGGCCTTTTGCAAACGCACTGTGGATTCTCGGAAAACCGACGATTGAATTGCTGGAAAGTGATGCATGGTGTCATATTGTAAACCGGAGTGAATATTTTCCCAGTGTTGATTTGCCCTGAAGTACAGGGAATATGCAGAACCCCCTTCACCTATACGGAGTTTATTCATTCTTGCATTTATTTCTCATTTATTACATGGGGTGGTTTTCTTTCATGCAAAGAACACTTTGATTTTATGAACAGGATGCGATGTTCATGCTTTTTCACAAAAATTATGTCATGGTCGCTTGTAAAGTTTGTTTTCCAAAGTAGTCGGGGCTATAGTTTCCACTTCCCCGCCCCTTAATCCCCTTTCCCACCCTCCCTCCCCTTCCAATGCTTGTCCGTATTTAACTTCCTGATCCGTGACATGGAGTTCACAAGCAATTAGTTGAACCTCTGCCAAACATTTATGTATACAATAACTTTGTAAACATGTAAGGAAAACGAAACTAACAGCTTCATACAACTATGGAGCTGTTTATAGCTCCATGATACAACTGAAAAGACTATGACGTCACACAGTGATCCTATAAAACAGAGGCCTTACTTTTGAGCATTACATTCAGACATAACTTCTAATGAAATCAACGAAGCGTTAAAAAAGGTGAATTCTCAGAAAAGCAGGATACGTGCTACTAGAAGCTCAAGATGTACACAGGTTCGTTAGTTTTTATTCATGTGAATTACAATATAAAGTTTATTTATATATTTATTTAATATCAAATTAATATAAATTATATCAGGTTCTCAGAGGATATCTAAGTTTCGTATGTCAACTATAAAGTGATACTAAAGTACGCTAGTCGAATGTAAGAAGGTGCGGAATCAATCTTAATTGCCATATCGGGTGACTTGTTACCTCAAAAATATATATTCTACATTATGTATATCGAAAATCTGAGCTACATATTTGAAACCAATTTACTTTCTACTGCGTTTTATAATCAGGTCGAATGAATTAAAGCTTATATTTTGTGTAGGATGCCTGGGATAGTGTTTAATTTAATGTGAATAGTCACATATGCTTGTTGAACCTATTCTGCCAGATAGGCTGAGTTTACAGATTAGTCAAGTCCCAATATAGAGACCCTAATATCTACTGAACCCCAAGTTTTACGTACCTCTCTGAGCACCATCCCACAAGCTATATACCCAAATTTTGCTTTTCGGGTTGTACATGCAGCAAACTTGATTAGGCGGGGCATATGTATCTTGGGGTTCTAGAGGATTGTAGTGTGATATTGCTTGTACATTTCCTTGCTTCCATCAAATAGGATGCATCAGTTAATTGTAGCAAATTTTAAAATGTAAACTTTATAACAAAAACATGATTGATTCGCATCTAGACATCCCATAATGGTCCAGCCATGTATGTCAATCAGCCAGGAAAAATTTAAATTAAACCCACCGGAACCCCCCCCCCCAAAAAAAAACACACACACCCTTGAAGTCATGTGCACCTCACTGCTCGGAACCACCGTGGCACCAGCGAGTCGGTAAAGACCTATCCACTCGATAATTTCAATTCAATTCACTTCAACTTTCTTTCAACCAACAATGTTCAAAGAATTTACAATGATCTGTTTAGACAAGAGACTTTAAACAAAATAAATGTTTGAAGGGATTACACAAGGACGCTACTAAAAGCTTGTGGGATAACAAATATTATCGTTCCCTAACCTCATTTGTTAGACTTTATCAGTTTCATGCGTTCTTTCTTTCCTGTCTAGAATTGAACAAACTCAATGCCACAGCTGCAGAAACTGTTTGGACTTTGTCTTCTACAGGTAATGTACCGTTTTATAAATCAATAAAATTGTAAATATAATGCACGGAAATTCCCAGTATGAAATCTTTGTACGGCGACTTATCAATGAGGTCTCAAATCAAAATGAAAGTAAACAGGAGAATGATCAGATGAAACAGTCCAATATTATCTAACCTAACATTAATCTAGTCAAGTAGAGAAACCAGTTGTAAACAACATAAATCAGTACACATTGACATGTTGATATACATTGAACTATGCATGCATATCATGACCGCGGGTAACCGTATTGTCAACTTAAGAAATAGGACAACATATCTTGAAGACCCTGGTGCTGTGATCATCTTGGCGACCCTCCGGTGGCGGATGCTATACCCTGGGAATTTACGGGGAGGGGAGGGGAGGGGTATGCCCCTGCCTTGTGAGAAATATTTGAATAGGACTAAGAACGTTGAGGTGCAGAATTGAATTTGGGACATTGGTTGCTATCGGCTCATTAAACCAATCGGCGGCGTTTGTGTCTTGAAAAATGACCCATATGTTGCCTCGGACGACAATAGTACCCTTCGTGGTTAAACTGATATTATTATTATCATTATTATTGCAACGTATGGTAATCAATACAAGTTTCGGTGACATATCCTTGTGAGGGTACCGTCACCCCTAGATAAGATTACCTTCATGATCAGATTTTCAACAAAAAAATTGTTTTTTTAGAACAGTACTTAAGTCTTATGTATAGAGGAACGACATTGAAAACCAATGTAGCCTACTGCCTGTTTACAAACGATTCTGAAGTGTATACTATATAAATTAAGGGGACAAACAAGAACATCAAAATATGACCCTACCCTACCCCCTCCTCAAAAAGCATATGTTATGCTTAGGGTTCCTCTAATGGAGGATTTTAGGCGAAGTCATAATGTTGATAAGTATAGTCAATGAGAAAGCAAATATTTGAGTGCTGGTAAGGTATCTAAAGATTGCAGTTTTCAAGATGTTTACCATTAAAACAAGATCATTTTCTGGGATGTTCCTTTAAGGTTTAAGTGCTGATAAAGTCGGCTCTTCGGTTTACGCCATAATGTTAATCCTTTATTTTTATAAATCGTAATAACTTGACCGAAAAAAATGTATTTCAATGTATAACTTTGTAAGACATTCAACATCAATTAATTCATTGATACCCCATGCATTGATTCCCTTGCGTTATCACAATGATAGAAAAAAAAATTATGGCAAATGTCTCGGGCACCTACTGAAAGAAAAATAAATTGCAATGTGTTTTTCAATGGTTAAACTGATATTATTATTATCATTATTATTGTAACGACTACCCCAATAATTCTAACCAATATGGAAAGGTAATAACATAGCAAATGGTTGTATGTTTTTGGCATGCGATGTAATAACCGATGCATGCCTATATGATATGCACATTAACATGTTGAACGCGCGCACAAATTTTGGTTATATTTTTCGGGCAAGTCGTTACAGCTCCCCCCAATCAAATTGGGCTCCTACGCCTATGTCCCTAGCCCCAGGGTGCTCTAAAGTGCGGAGTTAGAAACAAAAATCATAATTTGCACAATCGTTCTATTGAATTATTACGGTCACTTTCTCGAATGTTATTTATAAAAATGTGGCATGCAGCCTATATAATAACCTTCATGTTTTCGTTCAAACAGGTGACCCGGGCGGTTCAGATGCTCCGTTTGATGTCCTAGGCATTATAATCATCATAGTAATTGCCCTATGTTGTTGTTGCTGTGCTGCCTCTGACGACGATCATGAATCAGGAAGATCCTCTCGCCGGACTCAGAGTGCGATAGTCATCACCGAAGTTACGGCATTGGTGATTGATTAATAACCCAAGTTGTATTACGTTGTATCTTAAGATGCATTTTCCCATGGGGTGCAGCCAGGACACATGCCATCCCAGTTTTGTGAAGTAACCTTAAGTGCCCTTTTAATTGATCAAAAGTTCCCCTCGCCCTTGTTGGTAACAAAAAGTATTATTTGTCTAGTTGATATCGTAAAAGTGCTGTTGTTTAAGAGGTGACAGAAAAAAGGAAGTAAAAGCATGTGGTTTTTGTTGAAAATCATTCAAATGCTGAAATGTGTGATGCGTGCTGCCGAGAGGATCCGTTTTATTCGAATTGTTCTAATGTAACTTTATTGGTTTGTTTAATTACCCCTCACATCAGAGCCACATATGTCGCTGCCTCTCGGATATTGTGCCCCGTTAGATTAAACACTCTTCCACAGCCCATGTCTTGTTGTAGCCATTTATAGTTGATGTATAGCGTAACCATCTATTTCGTTAGCCTTCAAGTTGGTCTTTTCGTGTCAACTTGAGCAAAGCTTTGTACTACTAATCATATAGTAAGATGCCTAAGTAAACGAGGGTGTGCTTAAAGACCAACTATGGAGACTTTTCGATGAACATAAAATCCCACCATTTTGCATGTATGTAATCCTTAACTCACTCCAATTACATTGCTGTAATTAACTTTACCAATTTCGGACGTTAAATACGTGAAAAATGGGAAGAAAAGTCAGCTTTTTATGAAACCTGTTTCAGACATTCCTGAAACATTCCGAAGACATCAGGTGACCATGGGACGTCACTGTTTGTATACCTCACTCACAACAATACTTTTAGTGTGTAAAGTTGTATACTTGAGCTGCCAAAAACATCAACGATATTACTCCTTTCCCCCCGAAATGCCACAATTCTGTGTTGTTGGAGGTTGCAGTTATACCTTATCCAACAAAAGCATCAGCTTTTTTAGATTTCCGAGTAAAAGAACCGACGTAAAACGCCGCAGACTTTGGATCAATTTTGAGATCCACGCGGAAAGATTTTTCAGCACCCGGAGTATCTCATGCCCATGAGTCCACATGCATGACCCTGCCTCTGTGTAAGCTGCAAATGTCTCATTCTGCGAAAGTTATATTCTGTCGATAGCTGTGTCGGACCATGGCCGGACATAGCTAATGTGAAATTGACCGTAAACAAGCTCTGGACGTCCTTACATGTAACATTATATCACGCAATTGACAGTATAATATTTACCGTAAGAGATGACCGTGTATATACCGTGCCTATAGGGTAGCATTGTTAGTACATGTATGGCTCACAGCATGTGTATTCCAGTATCGTGAGTTCGTGATACATTGTGTTATATTGTCCGTTATGTTTATTCCGGCATTTGCATGGTCCAAGGAGTTGAATAAAAACGGTTCTATGTAGCGATCGGACGTTTTATTTCGTTAGTGACTGTCTTGTGATTGTGGGATGTAACTGGTCAAGGCCTGTTTCAACTAGACCTAACTCTATGGAATTACACAGAGTCACGGTAGTATTTCGCCCAGGATTGAACGAGAAACGTTGATTTGGATATTCACTGCTAAATTTTGTTCATTGAAAGGATACTTTTTCTGTGTTTGTACTTTTGGATATTAAAACGAGTAAGTACTATGTTCAGCTGAAGCTTAGTCATGTATATGCTACCCTGGTCGATTCGGGTCAGCGTCTTCTCGTAGTTGTTCGATTATGTTTAGTGTCTTTTTGGTAATTTGTTGACAGTAACGTAAGCCATT
This sequence comes from Apostichopus japonicus, assembly GCF_037975245.1. NCBI lineage: Eukaryota > Metazoa > Echinodermata > Holothuroidea > Aspidochirotida > Stichopodidae > Apostichopus > Apostichopus japonicus. Next base: position 17,961,975 of record NC_092567.1, read on the forward strand.
TTCCCGTCACATATCACGCATGAGGCATCTTTTAGGTCTATTCTTCTGTTCAGTTTATACGGTATCTTGCGATCAAATTGTATTACGGAATCGCCAAGCTGCTTGCCAGCATGTTCTACAGTATATTGTACCGTACGGACCTATTGACGCTCCGCTATGTAAAAGATGCTTCCATTTGAGTGGAAATTTTGCTAATTAAATAACCAATTTAACTAAAATTTCTGCTAATAATTGTCTTAGAACTATTTGTTAACCTTCATGTGTTCTTGTTTTAAGCTAACAGCTTTTCAAACGCTCGAAATTGGAAGTCAAAAACAGTACAATTGATCGCTATCTGTGTACAAACAGTGCCTATATCAGCGTTTGATTTTCGCGGTATACAAACAATGACGTCACACGGTGACCAGAGGCTCCTTTGGGTCAATCTCTGTTTTCAGACATTCCAGAGGTTCATGTCACGTGACTACCCAAAATGTCCATTTTCGTGGTCGTTTTTTAATGGGTTATAGTTGGTTTTCGAAGATTATTTTTTACACATGTTGATTATGGGTATGTAAACTCCTAAATTAATGGAAAATCCACACAAAAAAAATTTGCCTCCATAGTTGGTCTTTAATACATTCATTTGAATACCTGCATTAAGTGAGTTGCGGGGGCGGCGCTGAGGACGAGGCAAAGGGAGGGGTTGTGGATGACGGGGTAGGATGCAGAAGTATGATTGAAATAACCTCACCTTACAGAAATGATACCATCAAAGATCTGGGACTGAAGTGGCCGATCCTGGATTGTAGTAGTGGGGTTTTTGGCACACTAAGTGTGATGCTAATTTACCTTGCTTTATATGTATAATTTGAGGACATAAGCGGTTTTAAATTAAACGTATTACTTATAACATTATCATTGAAATACTTGAAAACTTCGATATTTACGTCGTTTAGCCTTATAGTATGGGATTGATTATTTTAGAGGGTAGTACTGGCTTGATATATTTTTGGTAAGTTCATTCAACTGTTTCAGGGATATGAAAAGACTAAACGAATACCGATATTATTTATGTGTAGCCTACTTACTCCTCAAACTTACTATGGTGAACTTTATATCAAGTTTCGAACTTCTTAAAACGTGGAGAGTATTGTGGAGAGAATACGTTGCTTAAACTGCAATTTTGCGACTACCTTTGCTGTAGAGGTCATCGGTGTACGGATATAAAGAATGAGGAATGTAATGCCATTTTTTAGAATGTTCTAAATGATAGCCACTACCAATATAATAACCACAGGAATGTAGCACCTGGCAACTATCACTTTGTACAAGATCAAGCAAGAGTGCAATTTGTGCCCGAGTAAAATTTCTAATGAAAGGTAAGTTTTTGTATACATTAAAGTGGCACGCACAGTTTTGTTCATGAAAATAACCCTCATTTCAGTATGCCATGATAAAGTGCCGTGTTGTCATTTAAAAACTAGTGGCCTTTTCGTTGTAAAATTAAGAAAATGTAATGAATTAGATAGTGCCTTTCTATTCGGGAAATTTAAATAAATAGTAATTAAGAAGTTCCATTTTGTTGAAAGTTATTCAAATATCCAACACAAACATTTATAGAATGCTCTTCAAATTATCATTAATGAATTCCTTACAATTTTGACTAGCTAAAATGGTAAACCAACATTAATGGTGTTTGGCAACAGATTTTGTGATTACACAAAAGTCTCAGTACTTCTGGGCTAGAGTGCGTATATTTACGCATTTGATAATTGCTAAATTTATAGGATAGTATAATGATTCAAATAAAACTGAAAAAAAAAATTACTTCTATCATCAGCAAAAAGGTTGCATAATGCAAGTACTACAATTAATAGGTTGAAACTATTCTTATCTAAACTCCCTTTACTGACAACTTATAAAGCACTTGTTTTGCACAAAATCCTGTTTTGGGGCAATGCCATGTGACTGTTAGAAATATTTGTGATGCTTCATATATCTCACATTTTGCGCCCTTATTTTCAAAACCTTAAACTTGCTAAGTACCCAAAATGGGCTCTACAATATATATATTAGGATTTTTTCTCCACAAATCATTGTGATTAAATGTAAGTGATGTCGTAAATATAAACGTAAATGCATTTTTACTGTAACGGCATTGTTACTACAAACATTACTGCAGATCAACTTAACTGCATTGTTACTGCATTATTACTGTAATGGCATTGTTACTACAAACATTACTGCAGATCAACTTAACTGCATTGTTACTGCATTATTATTGTAACGGCTTTGTTACTACAAACATAACTGCAGATAAACGTTACAGCATTCTCCCTGTATTTTTACTGTGATTGCTTTGTTACTGCAAACGTTACTGTAGATCAACTTATCTGCATTGTTACTGCATTATTACAGTAACGGCATTGTTACTACAAACATTACTGCAGATAAAGGTAACTGCAAGCATTCTCTTTGTATTTGACTGTAACTGCATTGTTACTGCAATATTACTACATTGTAACTGCAACTTTACTGTAATTGCATTGTTACAGCAAACGTTACTTTAGATACACGTAAATGCATTGTTACTATATCTTACTGTTTTTTCGGAAAAACTTTCATTGAAAACGGGGATGTATACCCACATGCTCCCTCCTTCGTAACTCTGCTATATTTGTGGTGGTGTGGGAATGATGGTGGGTTGTAGAAAGGGGCATAGCCAACGTTCGTGGTGTGAGGGGCAAAGGCAACCCCCCCCCCACGCTTGCATACAAGAATATGACTTTCAATGACACTATAAAGGCTCTACCCTCTGATACGAGTTCTGGGGGACCTGGCACACAATTTGTTGACATCTGTTCTAGGGAAGGACCTTTCAGACAAATTTGCTTCGGTAAGAGGACTGTGATGCAAAATGGTGCTATCACTTCCATGCAAATTGAGATGCTGTGTTTTTCTGAAAACGATAATCAGGTGACATACGACGTAAGAAATTTTGACTAAAAGTGTCAATTACTGAAGCATTGTTAAAAGGGAAATTCTACTCAAGTTTTCGCCTGAAAATTCAATATATTAAATTATGATAAAACGATTTGAAGATTCAAATTAGACTGTCTTTCTGAAGGGTATGCACCTATTTTAAACACATTATACTGATAATGTCTAACACTTGATAAATATATCATATAAAGGTAAATATGTTTATTAACTTAAATTTGGGCTCCTGGCCACGGGCCCTTTAGGCGATCACAGAGCACTTGCCCTAGCTGCACCCCATCCTCGTAACCGGTGTACCGAATTAAAAATAACGAAACTTGAACGGGAAAAGGGAAGGAAAAGACGTTGCCATAAGGGGCAACACCCTCTTCAGAAAGGATTGGCAAAAAGGGAATAAGAAAAGAACAATAAATTAATTCCACTGAACTACTGTACTCCAGAATTGAATATCCTGCTTCTTGTTCCGAAAGGCTCCCAACGAAATGCCAAAAAGTCGGCAACGGGGTTCGGGTGGGTGGGAGTGGGGTACCCAGCCCATGGGGCTAACCTTGCACCTCATCACGGCTGACTCGAATTACAACTCTCAACTTCATACTAGTCAACCAAAAATTGTCCTTCGAAAGTTGAACTGAAATTGGATGGAACTAAAAAAAAAAATACTAGCTGTCTGCATGGATCATACTCTATACTATTGTGTGGCCATATAGGCGTACGGGCTCTAGTCAACCAGGAGGGACACAGGGGGAAGCTATTTTTCTTGCCAGAGAAATTTAAAAATTACCCGGACGTTCCTAGCACGATTAATTTAATTCATTTCAAACTTCGATGCCAATTAAGGACAAAGACAACTATATATAGGCCTATGTCTGACTATAAGATCATTGAACCATCACGAACAACTATTTTTTTTAGCTCTTGGGGAAAACTCCGAATAATCTTCCATTTGCCGATTCCTGAAACTGGGAAGTACGGGATGGGAGGGCTTTCCGTCTTGACTCGCAAGTATAGTGAACGTTCACCACAACAAGTGTTGTTAGCTTGGGACTAGCAAGGGGGAGCCTTGTCAACCTTGTGAACATATATTTTTGGGGGAATGGGTGGGGGTGGAGTCGGCAAACCCAAAAATACAGGGTAAATTTCAGAGGGAAGGAAAGGGGTGAAAAAAGAAAGAGTGAAAGACAGATGAAGGGATAGAGGAAGAAAGTGAAGAAAATGTGGAGGTGGATGCTAGGGGAGAGATAGAAATGAAATGAAAATACAGAGAAAAGAAAACCAAGGGCAGAAAAATGGAGATCACTGGGATATTGTCAAATACACAACAAGACTATACAATCTAAACGACGGAATAAAATTTTGCACCACATAAATACAGCTTTATAACATCAATCTAAGGGGAAGGGTATAATGTTTCAAGGATGATGGAAAATAAGACACAACAATGGATGATTATGGTCTCTGATCTATTAGCTTCTTCTCTCTACTGCTACCAGGATGTAAGTGACCACAGGGACACACAACTCTCTTAGTAGTGATGACCTCTGACCCTTACTATGCCTAACTGTTATCTTGCCAGGAAATACATACACCAGTGAATGAGAGGAGGTGAGAGACATGACTGATTGATCGTGTCGATAGTTTTGTTTTAAAATACATGTGATACAAGAAGATAGACGTAAAATGAAGCGTCGTTTGAACACTACAAAGGGACCCTCCTCCGCCCCACCCCACACACACACCCTCCCCACGTTCAATAACATATCCCCTCTTGGCAACGGAAATGAACACCAGTATAAATAAACCGTTACAGATGTACCTGCTGTTAATCCGCAACTACTCCTGCTTGTTAAATCGTGTAAGCCTATATACATTAATACATAGCTGAATGTTCCTCCTTGATTGAATTTTCCCAACCTAGCCCGCCTTCAATTAGAGGGTGGCCAAGCTCCTGCTTCACAGTCATAGCTACTATCGAACAAAATGGACGAAAGCACGATCTCAATCTTGAGATGCAGATGTATCAATAGCTGCAGATCCAACGGTTTATGAATGTCGTACGATCTGTTAAAGAAAGTCTGGGAAAAGTGCTTGCCCCTGTCGTATATATGATCTCTTCTGTTCAGATACGTTCCTTTTCTTTCTCCGGAATACGCCTCCATGTTTAGCAACCTTTCGTGCTTCAAATTAAAATCTCGATACTGTGTTACTGCAAACGGGTAAAATACGTACGTAAACACTATGCTAACTACCTATCCACTTGAATATCCACAACACTAACCAACGTACAGTAAACAAACGTACATCACTTACGGCCATAGCTTGCCGCACAATACCGTTCACAGCCAGGTAGCGAGATTTTTTTCCCAGCGCGGTAAAGGCCATCATTTGCATACCTCGCTCTCATTGGCTGATGCTGAATTGCGAAGTTCTTGCTTACGCTATGCGTGCAATTCACGCAGATAAGTACCAGGCGTTTGATTGCTTCAAAAATGCTTCAAAACATTGGGCAGCTTCAGCGTTTATGGTTGACTATTTACTTGAGATGCTTTTAAACTTCAAACTGATAGACTCTTAATTTTGAGCATAGATGTTGATTTGAATTTCAAAATTATGAACTTTTGAAACGGTTTATTATGACCCTTTGGTACGGTTTTCAGATAATATAATACGAAAGATATAGGCCTAGTATTTAGTCATACATGTAAGTATATAGTACCACTGCCACTGTGGATTATAGTTATTGAACACAGAAATTGTCTTACGTTTATATTATATGGTGATTTTTTGTATCATCTCCAAACTGTTTCGGTTTGATTTAACTTCTTTAAATTTACAGCAACAGATTTGTGCGATACATAACCAAAGACCCTCTACGTCCGTGGCATAACACACCGACAAATAAATAAACTCTTCTCAAACGCGTACCATTGTACATTCTGCTGCTTTCGAGTGTAGCAAAGTGGCCTTGTGAAATGTGGTATGTGATGAGCGATTCAGTGCATCAGCTGCTAGTTGATATCAAGGGCGTAGGAACCGGGGGGCTGGGGGGGCGCCAGCCCCCCCCCCAGTGAAAAATGTGGAGGGGCGGAAGTATCATTCCGCCCCCCCCCCCACTTCGCAAGTCAAAAAACCCCTTTTTCATTTCCAAATGAGAAAAAAAATCTCATTTGGAGCACCAAATTGCATCTAAGGCCAGGTGAAAATACAAAATTTAGTTTACAAGATGGAGTGGATGTTGAAGTGTGCTATATTTCACCAAATTGCATCTGAGGCCACCTGCAAATGCAAAAAAATCCAAAAGGGGAGGGGGCACCCCCTCCCCTTAGACCCCTCCCCCAGGCCGGCCATCAGTCTTCAGCCCCCCCCCCCACTCAAAAGTAACTTCCTACGCCACTGGTTGATATTGTAATGATCTTATGTATACGGACCCCAGCCAATGAGAAGCGAGGTATGCAAATTATGGCCTTTTCCGCGCTGGGGAAAAAAATCTCGCAGCCAGGTACAGCTACGATCAGGTGACCACTCAGAAAAGTCATGTGAGTAATGGGTGACACGCAACACCACTGAAATAAAAGTCCCCTATTACTAAAAGTATAAGAGCGCCCCCACCTTTAACTATTACCAAACCTACGCTCTTCATACGGTCGACCTTGCAATGGATACTTGTGTTCCCTGTTATCGTTGACGGCTCTTTGTGTTCTGACAAAGCAACGTGCTACCGCGGAAGTACATGTTTGACCCGGAAGTACATGTTTCGCGCAAACCCGGCTCTACGGATTTCGGTTCGCTATGTAATTCGGGTTTACGAGTATCGTAGATCGATAGAGGATACATTAGATACTCAAATACGATCATTTTCGGAAAGAAACGAAGATTTTACCACTATAACAGTGCATTTTCTTTTCGACGAACAACGCAAAAGGTAAGTCAAATCGAGTCGAAGTGTATCGTTATGTGACTTTCGCGTCTTAGACAACCTTTTACCGCAAAAATAGCATTTTTGTAATATTTAAGCTTAAATCTTACTCATATTTGTCAGAAAAGTTGTAACTCCCCCGAAAAGTGTGATCTTTTGGTCAACGAAAAATGGTGCCCCTATGTGGTTTTGGTTGCCCCAAATACCTGTATCCTTACGTACATAATACACAAATACAGGGAAGCACCATGTCCTATACCGGTGTGAAGTTAGATACTTATTCCCCGTTCCTCGTTCGATATTCGCGAATGAGTAACTGCTGCCTATTCAGTTACGTATTCGACAATGGTATCGACGTAACACCTCTGGCAAGACAAAAGCTTTCTTACAAGATGTTCAACATTTGGTCGTGGAAAGTTTATCTATGGGTCATATGAACTCTAATGACTATATAGAAGGGTACCATAATGCATCTTGCCCGGTCCAAATAGTTCTTGACCAACTAAAATGACCACTACTTCATCAGTTTTTAAATTAATGTAACGGGACCTGAAAAAAATCACTTTAGGCCCTAATAAAGACTAGAACGCCTTGGACCACCAAACCAATGGGTCATATGACTTCTTAACACATTGTAGAAGGATACCATAATGCGTCTTGCCCGGTCCAAAGAGTGCTTGACCAATTAAAATGACCACTAAATCAACAATGTTTTAAATGAATGTAACGGGAACTGAAATAAAAACATTTGGGCCCTAATCAAAACCAGCACGCCTTGGACCACCCAACCAATGTGTCATAGGAACTCTAAAGACACTGTAGAAGGGTACCATCATGCGTCTTGCCCGGTCCAAAGAGTGCTTGACCAATTTAAATGACCACTAAATCATTACTTCTTTAATGAGTGTAACGGGACCACGAAAAAGCTTTGGGCCCTTATCCATGCAGCACGCCTTGGATCACCAAATCGATGGTTGACATGAACTCTAAAGACATTGTAGAAGAGTACCATAATGCGGCTTGCCCGGTCCAAAGAGTGCTTGACCAATTTAAATGACCACTAAATCATTACTTCTTTAATGAGTGTAACGGGACCACGAAAAAGCTTTGGGCCCTTATCCATGCAGCACGCCTTGGATCACCAAATCGATGGTTAACATGAACTCTAAAGACATTGTAGAAGAGTACCATAATGCGGCTTGCCCGGTCCAAAGAGTGCTTGACCAATTTAAATGACCACTAAATCATTACTTCTTTAATGAGTGTAACGGGACCACGAAAAAGCTTTGGGCCCTAATCCATGCAGCACGCCTTGGACAAAATTCTCTCATGATATGTTAACGTGAAAGACATGATTATTGTCGGCAACTAATTAACTGCAAAGAAGATCGTCTAGACATGTCTTCTGGAGTCTTCTGTTAACTTCATACATACTCCCTCCCTTGGTGGTCAGAGATGAGAATATCAGTGCAACCGAATCTGTGCAAAATAAAAGTTGAAAGCAATATTATGAGTAGTGAATGCCACACTGTAAGACAAACTTAAAATAAATAATCATCTTGAAAGGATAAATTATCATCTTGAAAGGTTTATGTTTAAGCTCCACTACAAAACTAGCAAACATTCACCATGTTGTTTAAGTGTATACTGTTAGTGTACAACTGAACTATGCTCAGGCATTGAGTTAATTGGATAATCTTTTATTGTGACACCTACATGTGTATGGGCTTACTGGCTCAATTGTTTTTTATTGGAGGTTGCATGTCATAATTTTGGCGTGATATCACACAGTTTACTACAAAAACTGAAAAGTTTTAACCATACAAGCCAATACAACATTTGTGACATATTAGTTCAATTAAATATCAGACATTTATCAAATTAGAGTAAGCTAGCATATAACAGAAGTTTGATGCCTTTTGGTGCTCAATTGATTTATGTGTGCAATGTCTGACTGTTTAATGCCAATCAACATTAATTGTTCTGAATCAGGATCCATGGGGATTCAAAACACCCTCTGTATGACCCAAATCCAAAAACAAAATAATGCTAGCTAACCATATAGTAAAGTTTGCTATTATACATCATTTTGCACCAAGAGACCTAAAAAGTGCCATATTTTGCCTAAGAAAGGGGGACCCTCCCAAGGTTGCAGAAAATATCACCCCACCAATACACACACACACAAACACATTCGGCAATTTCCCTCAAGGGACCTAACAGAGAAGTGGTACCAAACTCAGTTTGATACATTTTCACTATTATTATTATGTTGAAGTTCCTTTCAAAACAGCCAAGTAGTAATAAGTTCACACTTTGTAAATAGAAAGGTCCATGTGGTTACAATATCAAACTGTCCAACACTTCTTTTGAAAAGCAACATACAATAGGTGATGTCTAGCTGTGGAATGTAGTCTTAATTATTTACTCATCATTTGTTTGAGCAAATAAATTGTGTCTGCTTCAGTGAAACAGGTCCAGGCAAAATCTCTTTTGGAGACGTAGGCCAAATGAAGACTATTTTGTCTGGCTATATGCCACTTAATTGTTAAAAGCTGTGTATCAAATGTGGGTAAGAACCAAAAGTGGAACCTTTGCAATTATATATAGGAATAGAAGTTACTTGCAGCTAAACTTGTTAATGGGGACTACACTTGCTAAGATTTACAGTGCACTTCTCATCTCACCTACCTTCATGACCTTGGCCATTCTGTATGCTTTACACCTATAAGAAAATAGTTATACTCAAACACAGCAGTGTTGACCACTCTGCCATGCACTATCATGTATTTGCAAGGTATAAATAACAGATATGATGACATTCATTATTGACACTAACTACAGGAAATAATGAATGTTTCAGATAACTTTACAACATCATCACATCAGTAATGAAATAATAAGTTGATGCTGTAGTCTTTTCAGGCATTGCCTTAACCTCAGGCCACTTTGAATATAAGTCACACAGTGTTATTATGTATAGTCTATTAGCAGCTGTCACTGAAAGAGGACCAATAAGATCAACACCAACCTGATACGAAAGAAAGACAGCATTACGGTTTCTAATTTCAAAAACATTTACAAGTTGCAGGCTTTGCCTTGACTGCTGTTCTATTCCCATTGCTTCATTCTGTACACAGATCTAGATAAAAAATCGTGGGATGTATGATCGAGTTGAGAAGCCCTAGATGGCAAAACTTTCCTTTTTTTAGGTATGCAAGAGTTCCATTTTCAGCTAGTCTGAAAGACTGACTTTGTCTCCGTGAGATTCATTATCGAGTTGAGAAGCCCTAGATGGCAAAACATTACTTCCTTCAGGTATGCAAGAGTTCCATTTTTAGCTAGTCTGAAAGACTGACTTTGTCTCCGTGAGATACATGATCGAGTTGAAAAGCCCTAGATGGCAAAACTTTCCTTCCTTTTAGGCGTGCAAGAGTTCCATTTTCAGCTAGTCTGAAAGACTGACTTTGTCTCCGTGAGATTCATTATCGAGTTGAGAAGCCCTAGATGGCAAAACATTACTTCCTTCAGGTATGCAAGAGTTCCATTTTTAGCTAGTCTGAAAGACTGACTTTGTCTCCGTGAGATACATGATCGAGTTGAAAAGCCCTAGATGGCAAAACTTTCCTTCCTTTTGGGTATGCAAGAGTTCCATTTTCAGCCAGTTTGAAAGACTGACTTTGTCTCCGTGAAATCCTTTTCTGGTTTGTTTTGCGAAACCACTTGGATAGCTCTCATCTCTTAGAATATCGGCAATTTGTCTCACGTTTTCTGCTAACTTTTTCCATTTTTAGTTGTCGCACGGCAATCGATCGACTTACTGCTAAATAAACGGAAATCGAAATGCAACAAATTTGCTAATAGAACGGATACTGTCACAGTCCATTACTGATTAAATTTTTGCTACTCTAACGTACCTGCTAGGACTGACATTTTGTTTTGGAGGACACAATTTACAACAAAATATACGACAGAAGAATATTGCCCTGCCCCCCCCCCACCCTTCGTTTAACCATAGCATATACTGTTCGGGGGATAGTCTGTACCAACTGGTCCGGGGAGACTAATTGTACTGGTAAATCCAATATAAATTGTTCTAGGGGGACTAGGACAGTATGTATGTACTGAATATGGGGATGTATGCAACAGTTTGTACTGCTTCATCGGCATGATTATTACGCCGCCATGTATACCATATGGATTAAAATCGTTTATCTGTGATAATTGTGTTATGTTTGCTAACTGTATTGTGCAGAAGAAAAATGTGAACTTTGTATCAACATAATTAAAAGCACTTTACATATTTTTATTTACCTACTGCTGTAAAATTCTGAGGGACGGTGGAAGCATAATGTCGGTAGTAGTTATGGCGGGAAGAATACTCCAATGGTTTATGTTTACCTGTGAACTTACTTTTCGACGATCATTGTGGAATTATGTTTTCATAAGCTAGCAATGATTTTTACTTTGAATACTCCAGGCGCTTCTAATTGACATTTTAAGGGATATTGTTATTTGCACAGTTCATGTCTTTATTTTGTCCTTAATAGTTTTAAAACAATCCCTTTAACTGATATATTACTAACTTCTTCACAGACACTTGGTAACACAGGAGGAACTAATCGTCACAAACAACAGCAACACTAGGTTGTGTATGTGCCCCGATTGACTAGGTACCATCATGGATACAGTGGTCGCTATGGCTACTGCTGCTTGGAATGGGCTCCTAGGGACTAACCAAGGCAATGGACGATTCGACCATATAGTTGGAGTTAAGCACCGTGGTGACGTGTTACTCTATCGAGAAGAAATGAGAGTTCCCGCTATGTTTGGATGTCAGACACATCAATTCAGATACATATGTCAAGAACATCACGTTATTACATACGTTGACGCCCGTGATAACTGCAATGATGGCACAGGTGGGACTACAAAACTTACTAGTGGTGGACCAGGTCAGAATTTTATATATGTCGATGTGACGTCTAAATTCAACAAGGGGTTTGATTTGACTGTTTCGGTGTTTGGTCGAAAAAAGGTAATTTTTCCTGAATGTTTCATTCACTGACTCGTAAGCCTACTTGTGTAATTAGTTCAAAATCTCATGATGATAATTAATATGTTATTCTATCATGGACATATTCTCTTCAAACATTATCATACAGATTAGTAAATAAATGACGCATGGAACATATTGCAAGCAGTGTTCCATGCAAGCATGATTTCAAATATTGATGTAATATTATGGATTCGGAAAGACGTTTAATAATCTGATTTGACTATTTTACATCAGTACTTCGGATATCATCAGCATAACCAGAGAACATAATTGAAAATTGTGGGCTAATCTTTGAGGTGGTCATGATCATTTTGGGACAAAAGCTATCACCGTTGTGCAAAGTATCATCGAAATAATTGAAAAGACACATCGAATAAAATTCCACAGTACCGCACAAAACGATCGTCAAATCCTGTTGCAATTCGCAAGATAACCGTCTGAAGCATTCTTAACATTTATCTTATAGCATGCACATGAAACGCAGATATTTACTTTGTTGTATCTTTATAAAAGAATAAAATTAGCTAACTTGATACATTTTAAATGATGTGAAATATCTAAAGCAACCCTAAACACAATAACATATTCCGTTTAGGGTAAAAACGCATGTTTAGGTACTAATTAATTACAATGTATCTGCCATATAGCCTCACGACATGAACAAAGAAAACAGAAAGGAAGGATTTATTCCTATTTTAGAAAAATTATAATTTAATTTAAGAAACTGGTACCATAAGCATGTACTTTCTCATGCTCCTTAATTAATGCTTCCGTTAAACTGTTATTTACATTGATGTTATCTTATTCTGGGAGTGAAATTAGTAGTAAATGAAGGAGTGTCAATGTAAGTAGCAGCGCAATATCCTACCTATAGCCAGTCAAACCGAAATAAACGACAAAATTAAACTGTCTTCAATGATTTGTCAAATTTATTTTAAAGTATAACACTAGATTGTGGTACACGAAATTTCTTTCATTGGAGGAGATCGATAATAACTCACTGCTGAAGAGCATTTAATTTTTTTAAAAAACCACAAACATACCTTAGTCAGGTAAAGTGGTATGAGTAATATAGGAGGGACCGTTCGCACCCTTTGAAATACAGATCATTCAGTTTTAGTTTTAGTTGAAGCTATACTCTGATCTGACACCACACATTGTTATCGTGAAGATGTTCAACTTCATATAACCATTTCAGCAACACAAGCTCATAATTTAAAAAAACTGCATATCAGTAGTATAGGAGGGACTGTTCGCACCCTTTTGTGGTGGGTAAATGTGGTAAGTGTAGTGGGTGAACTGAAAACTAATAGCGCTCCAATTCGGGCAGTCATTGGTTTTGATAATATGTATACATATAATCAAAGGGGCCTCCAAACACGCACAGGGTGATGCATCAACCCCATTAATTTGGCAAATAATGACGATTTATGTAATGTATATCTATTAGTAAAAGCGACCAAGCTTGGCTTACAACTATTCTTCGCATTGATGCCTTTTAAAACGCTTTGAGGTCACACAAATACCCGACGTAAATATCCAGACTGATCCTTAACCCAATGGTCTCTTGATGGTTAGAAGTAAATCATCTAACCATCTTAAACGAACTTCAATATATCGGTATAACCTATATATTTTCAAGTCGTTATATATGTGCATAGCTTTTGCGTAACTTGTCAATCTGTGATATGCCCGAGTGCTTGTGTCCGAGAAAATTGGAATTTTTTATATACTTTGTATAATTAAAAGCAGTTTACATCTTTTTACTTACCTACTGATGTAAAATGTCGGTAGTAGTAATGACGAGAAGTATACTCCAATGGTTGATGTATACTTGTGTATTTACTTTTCGACGACCTTTGTGGAACTATGTTTCATAAGCTAACAATGCTTTGTTTTTTAATACGCCAGGCGCTGCTAATTGACATTTTAAGGGATTTTATGTTTACAAATTCAATCCACAAGCGGCACGCTTTTAGCAAGGTTAGGGAACTTCGATTAATTGTGGATGTGTTAGTGTGTCACTTACACATAACGTTTAAATCTTTAAAAACAGTGCCTTCAAGTTTCTCTAGAATATAATTGAAGTGAAACGTTAACGAAAGTATTAAATTAAACACACTGGCCGAGTTCTAGGTGCAATCGTTACTGGAGGGATGTCAACATATTGAAAACTTGTTTCACTGCTCGGTTCTTTGTTATTTGCACAGTTCATGTCTTTATTTTGTTCATATATATTTGGAAACATCCCCTTTAAATGATATATTACTCACTTCTTCACAGAAACTTGGTAACACATGTGTACTGAGGAACTTTATCGTTACTTACAACAACACTAGGTTGTGTATGTCCCCCGATTGACTAGGGGGACATACACAACACTGTTTGTCCATGCAGTTCATATGAGAGTACATGAAACTGTAGATAATGTGCCGGTATCACATATGTAAATCACATTCGATTTGTTTTTCAGTCATCACCATGTTGGAAGTGTTTGTTGATGCTGCTGCGGGTGGTGTTGCTGGTGGTGGTGCTGGTGGTGGGGCTGCTGCTGTATGAGATGTGGCTGGGAGAGCCAACGTACTTACCATTGGAATGGGCCATGTGGTGATTGAGACATATAACAAGCTATCCAGTAGACAAAAGGGACAATTCAACCTTACAGTTTGAATTCCGCAGGCTGGGGACGTGGATCTCTATCGAGAAGAAATAAGAGCAGCGCAAGAATTGTTCGGATATCACAAACATCAATTCAAATACCAATGTGAAAAAATGAAGTTATCACATACGTTGCAGCCCGTGATAACACAGGTGGGAGTCCAAACTGATGGTGGACCAGGTCATGATCATGTAATAGTCGAGGTGACTTGCAGGCAGTGTTCCAATCATGATTTCAAATAGTATTGATGTGATATTATGAATTCGGAAAGGCGTTTAAAAATCGAATTGACTCATTAAATCAGTACTTCGGATAGCCTCAGTATAGGCAGAGAACAAAATAGAATATCATGCATGGGCTAACCGTTAAGGCAAATACGATGATTTGGGGGTATAAGTTATCAACGTTTCGTACTGAAATATTTGAAAGACACATCGAATTAAAATTCATTGAAACTTGTCGACATGCCACAGTACCGCACGAAACGTCGTCAAATCTTGTTGCAGTTTAATTTATCAAACAAGTACCATAAGCATGTACTTTCTCATGCCCCTTCTCATGCTTCCGTTAAACTGATATTTACATTGACGTTGCCTTATTCTAGGTGTCAAATTAATAGTAAAATGAAGGAGTGGTATTGTAAATAGCAGGTCGATTTGTAAAAGTTAGTCTATTCCTGCGAACTGTCAGCTTGTGGAACATTTTATAAGTACTGAAGGCACATTTTATTTCTCTTAATTTGTTAGGATTAAAAAAGTTAATTAAATAACAATTCAATTGTTATGATCATCTGCTTAAGAAGATGAAGTTATTGAAGTGATACATCTTATACTCTCCACACTATTAAGTCTTTAGTACAATCTAAGCGCTAAAAGGCAGATAGAATGCTATATAGTCTATAAGAATATAATGTGGTGTATTACCTGCGAATAACACGTAAGGTATAATAAATTTACATCTAGATCTGGCAATCAAAACTATGGTCAGATTAAAACAAAATTCGAAGAGATAATTTTTATTTTTGCTTCAATGTTTTTTCGTCTTCATCCACATTAGTCTTTAGTATAGTGAGTGGAAATTGTAACCATGTAAATATATAGTCAATCATATTTTTCTTTTCAGTGAATATCAATGTAAATATACAGTATCATGCTACGTACCGACGAGCCTTATTTATATGTTTAAAGGAAACCAAGTCAGAATAGTTATAAACACATTTAATAGAGGTTACAAAGAGACGCGTTTACCTGGATTCATAGGTTTGTATTATATCTATATCATATTCGACAAAGAACTATAGGCTGCTTTTTCTCCTCCTGAATTAATCGTGTTACTGGACCGTTTCAGAGATGAGGAAAAACATTCGTATCATGACGATTATGAATCGACTATCAAGTCAAGAGGATGACTTTAAAAAAGAAGTCTTTGGTTTCTGAACGATGACGAACAAGAATATAAAGTTAGTTCAATACTTATATGAAATTAATGATTGGTATACTTTCACGCCCAAAGACATTGCTGTTATCATAGTGTATTAGAGGAACTATAGCTAATGCCAAAGAGGGGCAGTTTGATGTTCTGTAGTATCCATTAAGTAATGTTACGGCTATATTTAATTCCTGGAGAAAATTGTAGTTTTGGATTTGCTAATACTTCCTAAGCATATTAAACAATACTATTCTAACACGTTCAAAAACATCACAAATTGCCAATCTCGTTTAGTCCTGTTTGAGTTTGGCGGGAGTGAACGTTTCTTGAATGATATGTTGAGCGCAGCGTTTACTGAACAAGAGCCCAAAGGCACTGTGGTTCCTTGCTTGGGGTATATGACAATACACATAATATTATCAAGCAAGATTGGGCTCAAATATTTATTTATGCTGATGACATTTAGTTATTCACATCTTTCCATCCTGATCATTGTTCCGATGCTATTCAAAAAATCCAAAACTGTATTGCAGTTGTAAAATCATGGGCTATATCAAACAATCTTTTTTATCAATGACTCAAAGACTGAAATCCTCCATGCTACCTCGCAATTTAAATCCACAACAATCAAATCTATTTCAGTCAAAATTGATCAGACTACCATCACTCCGTCCACGCACGTCAAAAGTCTAGGAGTTGTACTGGATCCCCATCTAAGCATGAAACAACAGGTCAATGCTGTTTGCAAATCATCATACAATGCCGTACGGAAGATCAGCCGGATACGGAAGTTTTTAACCAAAGATATAACTACAAAACTTGTATGTTCCTTGATAATGCCCAGGCTTGACTACTGTAACTCCCTTTTATTTGGCCTTCCTGACTCTACACTGATAAAACTTCAAACTGTTCAGAATTCTGCTGCCCGGTTAATATCATGTTCATCGCGTCATGATCACATGTCTCCATTGGCTTCCAGTAAAACATCGGTCAATTTATAAGCTCCTCCTCTTAACGTACAAATCACATCACTCCCTTGCCCCTGGTTACATTACAAATTTAATTCCTCAGTATCATCCTCAACGCCAACTTCGCTCGTGTACAAAGTGTCTTCTTGCCACCAGCCATACCCCAAACACAAAGTTTTATGGAGAAAGAGCCTTCATCTCTGCTGCACCTCATCTCTGGAACAATCTACCATCTTCAATTCGCAATGCACCATCGGTTGACTGTTTTAAGCGTCTCTTAAAAACACATTTATTCCAAAATTTACAGTGATTTGTCTTGCATATTTGTGTACTTGTTTTAAGCGCTTTGAGGCCTTTGCATAAAGCGCTCTATAAATATTTGCTTATTAAATATTCCAAGTAATTGTGGTCTTACATGTACCCATAAAGTATCCAACACTATAGCCAACACTTTTGTGATCACAAAATGTGATCAGATTTTTGATCCAAAGGCACTTTTGAGATCTAAATATGGCGTCGAAAATGTAAGAAATATAAGGTCACCTACAAGCGGGTCAACAGATAAGATAACATTGGTGACCTCAGATGACATGACCTTTAAGTTTGAAAATGTTCCACCACCCCATTCACAACATGTCCCAAAATATCAACAGTGTCACACCTTGGCGTTGGGATTTTATTGCATTAAATGTCTAACAATTAACTTTGAACTTGTATTCATAACTTCACACACAACGGTCACCCGGAGGTCAACCAATTGACATTTTTGTTCGGTGAGACCTAAATAGAGCATCAAAACTGTAAAAATTCAAACATTTTTTCTTTGCCCATTTTCTCTTCCCAAAATACTATTTTTTTTTAACATTAGCTGACCTTTGGTGACCTTGGATCACATGACCGCTAAGTTTGAAATATTACCCTATACCATTCGCAACTTGTCCAAAAAAATCAACCTTGTCACACCTTCGCGCTGGGAGTTATTGCATTAAATGTCTGAAAATTAACTTTGACCTCGTATAACTTCGCACACGAAGGTCACAAGGGTGTCAACCCATTGACACTTTTGATCGAAAGGTACCTTTGATATCCAAATCTAGCATCAAAACCAAACATTTTCTTTTTTGCTCGTTTCCTCACAAAATAAGCACATTTTTTCTTACGTGACCTTTGACCTTTTGACCTTGGTTTCAGATGTAGTTTAATCTCCTGATTCCAAAAAACAAAACGACAAGTCTGTAAAACCATCTTAACTCCGACCGAAAAACTTTGACCCCATATAACTTCGCACAAAAAGGTCACAAGGGGTCAACCTATTGACATTTATGACCAGAAGGTACCTTTGACATCTGAAAATAGCATCAAAACTGTAAAAATTCCCCAAAACACGTAAAGGTCACCAGAGGTCAAATTGAGGTCAAGGGTCAACCAGATGCGGGTCGACAATTGGATTACATTGAAGCAACTTCCAACCCTAACGGACATTTCGTTCTCAAGTTATCGCAAAAATACTAGTTTTTTATCATTAATTGACCTTTGTTGACCTTCGATCACATAACCGTTATGTTTGGAAATGATCCCTTACCCCATTCACTACTCCCAAAATATCAACCATGTCGGACCCTGTCAATGAGAGTTATTGCTGTTTTTAATATACTGGTTTTTGGCATCTAACTGACCTTTGCGGGCACCAAAAACAATAGGGATCTTCCTCTTACTATGGGCTATCCACCCACCAAGTTTAATCATGATACATCTGTCACCCACAAAAAGTTAGTAAGTGGCAATGCGACACATTCGCCTAGCGGCTATCCAAAATCAATATGCAATGTAAAAAAGAAATACTCCAACCAACTAATGATGCAGAACAAGTTTTATAAATTCAACTTCTTAAGTGAATATGTATTTATTGAGGAGGAACTTTCTCCTTAAAATAATAAAAAAACGGAACATGGACAATAAAGGTTACAACGTTCTGTAATACTGCTTAAGAACACGTAGGACTCCTGAATACTTAGAGATAACAGATTGCTTTGTTGCAATCTTTACCAGAGGATGACATATGATAGATTTAGCTTGACTACTGAAAAGTTTAAGACTTTCCAAAGTTTTGATACCCCTGGATCTTTCTCAATTGCGAGAGAGCAAACTGGCACGTATAACTTTAGTCTTAATATATATTAATTGGATATTCTTTTCTCTATAAAAGAATGAGATTACCTCTTCTAGTCTGAAGAGCTTTCCCCCCTTTACATCATGAAATTCTGATTTAACATTTATCTTAAAACAAAAATGAGTTCTGAGTTGTCACTGTGATGAATATTGCCTAAAGATGTTGATAATACTTGTTGACACGTGGTTGCTGATATCAGGTTGTGGTAGGTGTTACAGTCGGTGAAAAGAAACTATCCTCAAAAGCTTCCGGTCTTCGACCCAATGTGAGGAGAGTGGCACTGTATCGGAACAAAATACACAATCAGATTCTCTGATAATACTTTGTCCAAATACAATATACTAAATATGTTGCATAAATTTATAATACAAAATTTGTAACAATAAGCCATATATGAATCTTGAACAAAGTTTAGTTTGTTCCACATACAAACAAAAAATTGGTTAAACTCAAACATATACATTCCTACTCCAAAGCTATGGTGAGCACATCATAACTCTCCTTTATGCACACTAACCTCATGTTCACTACACTAAACATATGACCCCTCTCTGCCAAAATCACATGAATAAATTGGTAGTGCTATAAAAGTTACCATCACTATTACAATCATAGCAAACATCCACTTTCTTGTTACTATCCAACATAATGAAAAATTACTACACAAAATTAAACTGACTTTTGTGCACCTCCAATAGTATACAAACTTTAAAGTGGTTGCATCCCAAATATTACATATACAGAACAGATTAATATAACAAGTTTCTACTTACAATGGTTCCAGTTCTTAAACTGTCAGACGAGCTCTGCAATACAGCTATACTTTATCCGGTCAGGTGATGTACTTCCATCCCAACTCTGCCGACAAGCTGCCCTATCCAGAACACTAAATATTGTGTGATACTGGATACTCCAGGGAAAAATTGTGTTTCAAGCTTTCACAGTTAAATGCCAGACATTAATTAAAGTATGCCAGCCCTGGCTTCAATACAGGTATCCTATATATAGGATCCTGTGCCCCATGATATGAAAATCACAATATTGTAGCTCCGTCTTTTTCAGCTAAGAGATATAGCAGGACTCAATCCGATGATGGTATTTTGGAGAGTGAATAAAAATCTTATCCAACACTCACTTTACTGGCTGGATGTGATGTCACACATAATTACTAGTGCATCAATTTGCATAACTTGGCAATACAATACATTGTCATCTTGAATATGTCCTGCCCTGGTAGGTTTCTTTTGTGTGCACTAGCTATGCTATGCTACCCTGTACCTTTGTATTATATTAACTATGCCCTGACCTGGTGATGTTTCTTTTGTATACATACTCAATTATGCTACCTTGTATTTTTGTAGTGAATAGAGGGATTAGGGTTTATGTAAATTGTCCTACATCCCTGGATACTACTTTCCAACAACAACCACAACCAGGATTGACTAAAGTAAAAGTTACTAAAAAAAAACTTTCTAAAATAAACAGCTGACAGATTGACTTCTTCTGTCATACAAATACAAATTAACTAAATTATACTATTCTAATGTGACAACATCATTTCCTTATTGAGATATCGGGTACACAAGCCAAGCGTCACATACACACACACACGCACGCACACACTCGCACGCACGCCAAGTTGAACGCATAGGTTCCTTGCTTTGCAAAAAGCAAGGAACCAAAAAGAATGGTTTCTTCTATTTTCATATAATCTGATCAATGACGTTTCTCGTCAAAACGGTATACAACTGCACAACTATGTGTCCGTCTTTGCCAGTCCAAATCACCAGCATTACTTAACAATTTTTAAAGACCAGTTCTGAGTCACAGATATTATCACGTGGTTCATAATTATAGGCCAAAATGAGAGTATATGAGCCATTAGTTTGAAAGAAGACAATTTGTAATGAAATTATTGACTTATCAGTGTGATGTTATTTAAGATTCCAGCAAATTATTATCAATTACTTTGCTTTCGATTCGCTTTTCCACTAAAATGTTTTGTCATTCAGATATAAATTTGAAATATTGAGCTGTTTAAAATGACAATATGGACCTAGGCATTTGTCTCTGCTATTTGTATTGTGATATCGCACGTAAAACATTTATTGAATTAATATTTGATTGAGTTGGAATATCTTTCTCCATGTTTCCGTAATCTTTAGTGTAATCATTGAAATATCCATAAGCTTAGCTGCTATACTTTCCATTGATTTAGTTCAGTTGTGTTATCATTTGTATAGACCGACACACTTTCAAACCTTAAAGACGCTTAATACATATTTCATGATAGTTGTTTCCCTATAGGAAGTTAGTAGGACTATCCTGTGGTTGGTAGAACCGACACAAGGTTGAATCTGTTATTTGGAATAGAGATCAAGCTAGTTTGGAAATTAAATCAAGACATCGCCATACGCAAAGGATTCGTTTCAAAGTTAACATTCACTTCAAGGTAAATTAATTTTCATATTTAGTTACCAAGGTTTTTAACGTTGGAGATTTTAGAAAAACTGATCATTGAAATTGAAATGAATCATAAGGAAATTAAGCAGAAAACACAACTGATTTCCTTATAGGGCGAATTATTTCACGTTCTAAAGTAAGCGTTATCAGTCTCAGCCAACTTTTCCGATATAGTTTTTTTTTAGTGACCTATTTTTGTATTGTGGTTCAGCTCTTAAACGTACTTTTGGTAAAATGATCAAGTTAACGGTGAAGCACGATGACCGAGCGATCAAATTTGCTGACCTCAAGCGAGACGACCAAATAGTGATTTGTGTTTCGTTTTGCCATTCGTGTTGGCACGCCATTGTTTTGAAATTAAAGAAGCGAAAGCCATGGAAAATGTCATTGATGTATTTGATGTCATTTGATGTCATTGATGTCATTAATGTCATTAACCAATTATATTTTTGTTTTCTATCTTTGTCTCTCTCAGTTAATTGGTATTTACCCCATGATTTTTTTTATTCAAAGACCGACGTCAATGTTACGAAAAACATAGAAATAAATTTCCCTAAAAGAACTGATAAAAGTCATATTTATGTGTCTATTTTGTTTGAAGCGTTTTGCATATTTCAGAATTTCGTCAACAGGGCCCCTTTAACCATTCAAAGTAAAAACCAGTGTCGTATGGAAGAAATGTAACAAATTCATGCAAATCTTTGTTTGACAAAAGAGAAAAATATTTATTGCATTTTGTTCAATGATCAGCTTTATCTAACAAGGAAAATACAACATACACCAAGCAAGCACGTACTCGAGTAAAGATATTATCAGTCCTTTTGAGGAGTGGTAATTATAGAACAATTTAATATGCTTACACCATTAAAGTTAACTATGCAACTAGTGTTTACCCTCATGAGGTTTGTCTGTCAGCATATAGCCACTGTATGATGGCATGCCTTGGCATTGGTGGCAGAAAGGAGAAAAAGATAGATTTGTACAAAGGTTACAGAAATAAAACGGCTCAATGCAAAATACTTCGAAGCCAAATAAGGTAAATATTGAATATATGTCAGCTCATGACGATACATTTGGAGTATTTTATTGATGCGTGGTCTAGAGATTTACCAGTTCTTTTTGATATAGTTGCTTAAAGCTTGTGATATTAACAACAACATAAACAGTTGACACCAATTGAAAATTTATATCAAACTTATCAATGGAGAATAACATCTAACAATAAACACTTTCCATGTATTTGTATGTATATATATATAAATATATATATATTTATATATATATATGTGTGTGTATGTTTGTATGTATATATATATGTTTGTGTATATATATTAATATTTCGTAATAATTTATTCAGGCGAGTAAAGTCCAGGAACTTCTATTAACAAAAATAGTCCTACGGCAGAACAAATTGACATTTTATATCGAAGAGAAAATAGCTTATACTTAGTTGAAACCCCATCTCGGTATCGTTCTTAACGCTAGATATGTTCTTTGAATGTAACTTTTTCTTTACCATTTAGGATGTGGTTCCAACCTCAAGATGCAGTATTTCCAGCCCTGTCTTAAAGTTTGTCACTTTATGACTAATTTATAATATCAGGCTTTTCTAAAAAGAAAATATTGTAATTCACAAACTAAATATGGCATAATCCAAACTAAAAGAACCAAGTTAAATTGGACCTGGCGTTCTGCACAAACTTGGTCCATAATCGCCGTGTTTTGTCGTCCTTCGGCCATCGATGCGGAAGGCATCCTCCAACAACACAAGGACCGGCATTTTCGTAAGATATTGCACGTCGCGCATCCTGTCTGTGGTTAGCACTTGTGTTCCTAACATGACGTCATCGTTGTGTTGTTAGGAAATCACGTTTTTCAGAGGTCTGCTTCCGGGTGCAAATTTTAAAGCTTTAATTACTCATTAGTGCTTGGGGTTTAAAGGGTGATGAAAACAGTTTTCAACATTTAGATTTTATCATAAATTTTGAGAGAATTACTCTCAATTCGTTCTATTTTCGTGACATGGCCTCTTTAAGTGGTGTTTAGAATGCAGTTTAGTGTTGAGAATGCACTACAGAACCCAGTAGAAGCCTAGGCTACTCACCATCGTTGTACTAGTGAATTGCAAAACGCCAGGCTAACAACGGTTACACGTACTGCGTAGCGTAACACTAACCATAATACTAGTTGCCTAACATGAGTAACAATTGACATTAGTGCACGGTTTTACCTCTAAGTTTAAGGAATAACTGGTAGGCCGATGGTGGCGGTTGATACTTCCATTCTTTTATAGACCTCCTCGGGTGAGTTACAGTTGAAAGTTGCTTAAAAAGTTTCACAAAAATGATTTTTCATATCAATTTATTTGTGTCGGAGTGATCGTATAAAACTAAGCCAAGCAATGCTTACGCTGTGCAAACAGCAAGCTGGCGTTTCTTTGCGGTTTCGAAACGGAATATGGTGTTGAAGTCAAAGGTAAACTTAAACCTCGTACAAAATATGATTATAAACCCTGGAGAAATTGTCTTAGGCCTCCCAATTTGAGAGTTTCGTGTCACTAAAAATGATAAATCTAATTAAACAATACCAAAAGGTTGAAACAATAATAAATTAGAAAGGATTGAATCACAATATACTTTATACATTAATTATTGATCTCGACTTGGCAATATGCGGCTTACTTTCATAGACTTCGAATCACTGATCTAAATATAGATTCAAGCTCGTCTTAATCACATTTGAATACACGCAAAATAATGCAGGTGTATGCTACGTATTAAATCATATACTATCTGGAAGAACTTCTCTCGCATAAATAAGAATTTTTCATTTCACCTTAATGTACCATATGGAATAAACAATTCATTGATCAGACATAAGTTGTACCACATCTCTGTAGTGGCATCGCCAGCGAGGTTGGGGGCAGGAGAAAGAGTGCCCCCCACAGAAATTTTTGGGGACGCGATGGGCGACGGTGAAATATCAAAGGGAGCAACAACAAAAAAGGAAATGATAGCACCATTTTGCATCTAAGCCCTTTTCGAAAAACAAAATTTTTCAAGCCCTCATAACCCTTCCCCAAAAGGCGATCCACCGTTATATGTGCCTGAATTTGGGGACAGAAATTTGACTTTTCCAGCACCCCCCCCCCCTTCAAAGCTTTTACAAACCAACATGCTTCGACTATGGTGCTCTGCAATTAGTCGATGGAATAGACATCCAACAAAGTGATTTTATCTTGAGGACAGAACAAAATGTTGTCTTGTTCACAACCCTTTGTATAGCTATTTGTTTATGCCTTTGGAGCCACATATTACCCGGTCCATCTACTTTTGTCAAGCCATGTCCTGTTCTAGCCTCTAGAAATATTTCAATTTGTGTTTTGCAAGTTGAAACTGTGTTAGTACAAGTACATAATGTACACCAGTTATGATCCAATTAACACGGAATAGTAGAAGATTTACCGGTTTGAATTTGACAGGTACCGGTTGTTCACTACAGGTTAACAGGTACATACTAAGAGCGACTGTTACCTGTTAAACGAGTTGCTGTATTTGTTAAAATCAACTGGTTAAACAGATGCCTGTTAAAACCAACTGGCACCTGTTGAATGCAACTGGTGTAACAGGTACCTGTTAAAGCAGTTGTTTTCAACAGGTATATAACCTGTTGAAAGCAATTGGTTTAACAGGTACCTGTTAAATTAACTGGTATTTAAATGAAAACCTATTTCCTATTTCAGACATTCCTGAAACATTCCTAAGACATCAGGTGACCATGTGACGTCATCTTTGGTATACCGTACTCACAAAAATACTTTTAGTGTGTAACGTTGTATATTTGAGCTGCCAAAAATGTCAACGATATTACTCTTTTTCAAACGAAATGACACAATTCTGTGTTGTTTGAGGTTGAGGTTATACCTCAGCCAACAAAAGCATCAGCTTTTTTAGCTTTCCGAGTAGAAGAACCGACCTAAAACGCCGTAGACTTCGGATCAAATTTGTGAGATCCAAGAGGAAAGATTTGTCAGCACCCGGAGTATCTCATGCTTATGAGTCCACATGCATGACCCTGCCCCTGCGTATGCTGCAAATGTCTCATTCTGCGAAACTTATATACTTTCGACAGCTGTGGCGGACATACCTATTTGTTGTATTTCAGTATCGTGAGCTCGTGATACATGTGTTATATTGTACGTTTTGTTTTTTCCGGCATCTGCATGGTCCACGGAGTGATATAAAACGAATTCAATTTCAGATATCTGGAATTCGATTACAGATATCTCGAATTCAATTTCAGATAGCTGAAAATTCCCGATTAAATGTTAAAATGGCTTTCCATACGTACGCCATTTTAACATTTAATCGGGAATTTTTGCATATGCTTTTTCAGATATCTGGAATTCAATTGCAGATATCTGGAATTCAATTTCAGATATCTCGAATTAGAATTGCGGATATCTGGAATTCAATTTCAGATATCTTGAATTCAATTTCAGATATATCGAATTCAATTTCGGATATCTTGAATTCAATTTCAGATATCTCGAATTCAATTTCAGATATCTGAATTAGAATTTCAGATATCTGAATTAGAATTTTAGATATCTAAAATAAGATATATAAGATTCCCGATTAATTGTTAAAATGGCTTTCCATACGTGACTACCTTTTTTTGATGGGTTATAGTAGGTTTTCGAAGATTATTTTTTACACATGTTGTTTATTGGTATGTAAACTCCCAAATTAATGGGAAATCGCCCCCCCAAAAATTGTCTCCATAGTTGGTCTTAACTGGTAATTAACTGGTATGAACTGGTTTTGGTCACAATACCTGTTCAGCCCAGTTGTCGTTAACAGGTGATGTTAGTTCCTGTTGAAAACAGTTGAAATTTTAACAGGTATTAATAGGAATTTTCTCGTGAGAAACTGTTACAGCTTTACCAGATCATTCTGTCAAACAGACGCTTCTACGACGTGTGTGTATCAGATTCATGTAAGTGGGTATGCCAGCAGAAATACTATTTTTTTTAAATGTGTTAGTCAGAATAGACTGTAAGCCTATGTTAGTATGTTTCAGTTGAAAATATACGGTAGGCCCACTGCGTCTGTACGCGGTGTTGGTGTACGTGGTGCTGAAGTAAACGTACAAGGCCGTGTTGTATTCTTACAGCACTGTCCAGTATCTTGTCAGATATTACGTGTATTGCTTACTGGGCATGGGGTAATGCAACAGTCTTAACTTAACGCTCTCTGTGCCAAGAGGCACACGAGGCCAAGAAGTATTTTTTCAGGCATTTATACTGGAAGGTATCCAGTTTCTTTTCTTCTAATTGAGTTATCTCCCATGCATCCCATCCATATAGCATACTGATCATACAAGGATTTTAAATAGGGTGATTTTAGGTGATCTCCCAGTGTTTCCTTGTTGCCAAATTCTAGTCAGGCTCCAGAATGCTGCCGTAGCTTTCCCGACCTGCATTTAATATCTTCTGTTGCACCTCAAATTTTAATAACTTTTGCACCAAGGTAGGTACATTCAGCAGCATCCTCAATCTCTACATCGTAGACCGCTAACTTCTGCTCATTATGTGTATTTAACCTCATCATCTTGCATTTAACAACATTTACCTTCAATCCAACCATTGCTGTATCATTCACCACTCTATTAGTCTTCCTCTGAACATGATCAAATTTAGAAGATAGCAAGTCAACAAAATCTAAGTTTTCTAAATCATTGTTTAAATTCCACCTTATTCCATTTCTCTCTGCCCCAGTTACATTTTTCATTATCCAGTCGATAACCAAATGGATTAAAAACCCTGACATTACACAACCTTGTCGGACAACAGATGTGACGTTGAACCAGTCAGTTAGCTTGCCTTCATCTAACACTGCACAGATGAATGCATTGTACATTTCCTTTAAAATTACTTTTGTGGCATGCTGTAATTATTTATTATTGGCCATAGACTTGGTCTATGTACAGAGTCGAATGTCTTTTCAAAGTCCATAAAATAAAGGTATAGAGATGATATCCACTTACATGACTGTTCCATAAGATTCCTTAATTTCTGAACCCGGCCTGTTCTTGAGATGTTTATCTATGCCATCCCTTATTCGTCCAATCAGTATTCTGCCAAAAACTTTGCTAATGACAGGTAGTAGAGTAATTCCTCTCCAATTGTTGCAATCTTTCAAGTCTCCTTTCTTGGGATTTTGACTATAATACCTTTACTCCACACATCTGGTATACTTTCATCATTCCAAATTTGAAGAGACGTGTCGACCTATCTACATATGTCTTCAGCATTTCTGCATGTATCAGATCCTGGTATTTTTCCATTTCTCAATGCCCTTAGTGAATTTCTGACGTCAAATAAAGTAATTTCTGATTTGTCCATGTCCAGATTTTCGCCAAATTACTATCTCATGTTCATCTGTAACTGGGTGCTGTGGCTCATCTCTATTTAAAACACAACAAAAGTGCTCCTTCCACCTTTCTTTACTAGGAAAGAAAGCTGGCACTAGCATTTTAATGATCCCTCCTTGCTCATTTTCAATGACTGCAAATTCATTCTTTAGACTATTTGTCAATTTCCTGGTAATCATGTAAAGTTCTTTCAATCTCCTATTTTCTGCTGCATGCTCAGCTTTGCCTGCTAGCCCATCTATCCATTCTTTTTTGTCCTTCTTGCAATGCTTTTAACTTCCTTGTCTTGATCAAGATATTCTCTCTGGACTTTCCTTTAACTCTCTCAGACACAGTCAGTCCGTATAAAAACATTTTAAGCCTGTTTGTGTACAACATTTCATACGGGTACGTGTTCTATGTGTACAATGATATTGCTGTTTCTTCTACAGGAACGTTTGTGCAACAACAGTACTTGTCAATGGGTTAACAGTATACATCTTTATTAGTACAACATTATGTCTGTTCATGTGCGAGAATCTGTTTTACAGCAACCTCTCTAGATGGTATGATAACAGTTCTCTACTGTGAGTTGAAAATAGCATTGCTGTTCAGATACAGGGCAGGTGGTAATGCAACATCTAACCACGATTCTCTAGTTCAATGTCGAAGACATACAAAACCAAGGCCTTCTTGGTACTCAGTATTAGAGAAGAGTGTTAAATTACGATCAGAGAAGTGTACTTTATTAGTGGCAGCATTAGTCACGTTCAGCTCTACAAGCACAAAAGGAAGCAATACTAGCTAGGTCACGGTTCAGCGCATAAAATGAATAGAACAATATAGAGAGAATATGTTTAACAATTATGTTGTATGAAACCTGTTTGACAACCGTATAGCCACGCATAAATGAACATTGATTGTGAAATGCTTCAGTGTAACTGCTGCTGGTTGTCTTGTGGTGTTGTAAATTGTTTTTAACATACATGCAGTTCTAGCTTCAGCATACATCATGATGAATACATGCAGGAATAATTGAAAATGACCAACAACCATCATATAAGCTTTCGTTGAATATACATAAGCTACCGAACTTGATGAACAAAGCACTGACAATCTCCATGCGTTCGACGTCTATGCTTTTATTAAGGATTTCTCGTTGTGCTTTTAACCATTGAAGATCCCTTCAAAATTTGTCAAGATATAATTATTTCAGATGTGATGATTTTTGTCAGTTTTAAAACATATTGTTCCAGTGTTAGCAAATGGGTAGTGGATAAATGAGGAAATCTTTAAATCACCAACAACGATCATTTATAAGCTTTTACTGGATATTAATAAACGTCAAACGTGATAAACAAAGCACTGCCAATCCCAATGTGTTCAAAGTCCAT
Organism: Apostichopus japonicus; assembly: GCF_037975245.1. Classification (NCBI taxonomy): domain Eukaryota; kingdom Metazoa; phylum Echinodermata; class Holothuroidea; order Aspidochirotida; family Stichopodidae; genus Apostichopus; species Apostichopus japonicus. The sequence continues at coordinate 17,991,425 of NC_092567.1, forward strand.
GGCTTTTATCAAGCAAGGATTTCCTCATTGTGCTTTTAATTACTGGAGATCCCTTCAAAATCTGACAAGATATGATTATCTCAGTTTTGACGAAAACGAAAACTTAACACAATATTGAATAACATGTACTACTAGCCTACTAAGCCCATATTTATTAAGGTACTTTTACAATTTGCTGTGACCTGCATGATGAAATATATTACAATTGCTATAATTGTCGCTTACGTCTATCTCGGTATACAGGTATATGTCTTGTATTAATTTAATATTTAGTAAGGTACTTTTACACTTTGCTGGGACTTTACAAAACATTGTCCTATACTCGTTGTCATTCATGGATCTTAACCTAAAATCAGTATAATAATGTAAAAACTGAAAAGGCAGTGTTGAATAACAGTGTTTATCGCTTAGCACCAACTAGTCTCCATCCTCCAAAGGCTTTCACATAGTTTTCCCAGCTTTGGGTTTTGCCCATTACAGCGCATCTTCCCTCGATTTGGTTTTACTCCAAACGACAATCTGTAAAATAGGAAAGTAAAAACATGAAACAAAAGGGACTGAAGAATAGTAACTATAATTTAAATGAGGCCAGGAAGATAATCTTACACATGGATTTCAGTTTGTTACCTAAAATGACTTTTGATTTATTCAAAACTGACTTTTATCTACTCCATTGTGGTAACTTACCCATTTTAGATTCATGTACACACTCCCTGATGACAAACAAGGCGTCATACGATTATTTGGTTGTCCAAACTCGACGTTGGTAAAGCTTAAATACGAAACAGATTTGTGTGACCATTTAATATTTTCCCCGTAATAAGGTATTTGATTTGGTTTACAAACATTTTCCCCATGCTTCTTGCTGTCTTCGGCAGTCTTATCTACACTAGTGACTTCTCCTCTACCATGATTACTGTAAAAGATTGGTTTCACTATGCATAGTCTCAAACCTTGCATAGATATGTTAACCAAATACAAATCTATGAAGCATGCACTGTCTAAATGACCTGATTTATTTGTATTTTAGTAAAAAAACCATGTTCATTTGTTCATTCTTCTTTTCACGTTCTGGAACCCAATAGAACATGCATACAGTCGTAAGTGTCGCAATAAAGTTGTAAATGAACATTGTTTTTATTGAATTAAGTTATTATTTTTGTATGAATGTAGAGTTTTGAAAAATAGCATAAACTACATGTTAAGTATTGAAATATATATTTTGTGACTAAAGGCAAGGTTCTTCACAGATGATCCAAGTAGCAAGGGGAACATTGCTATATATGATGGGATGATATTTTGTACCTCTGAAAGAACTCTAGAGTGCTGCTGATCTCTACTAACTAAACCAACTAAACAAAATCAGTGAACCTTTAATATACTCTCACTTCCTATGACCTCTGCTGACACCAAATGACCTTTGGCATTAACCAAAAAAAAAAGAACTCTAGTACTCACAATGGGGAATCCACATACCTACCTTGCGATCTTGTGTTTTACAAGGTTTTCAAGATTTGACCTGTGTTGACCTTAATTGACCCATGACCTGCTCCAAAACTGTGCTGAAGTCTACCATGCCTATATATGATTTATCTTGATGTTGGGTTATTGAGATATGGTTTTTTTAGATTTTCATGTGTTTTGACCTCTGCTGACCGCAGATTATCTTTGACCTCCACCAAAAACGACAGGGTTCTTGTATCCAATATGAGGGTCACATGGCAACTATGAGACACGTACATTTTTTCAAAGCGTTCTCCAAACAGCCGTGGGTGTGAGGATGAGGCTTTTGCGTTGTGAAGGGTATGAAAATTGTGACAGGAGAGGTACCAAGTATGAGGTTTATGCACTTACCACAAGTTCAGCTCACCTACCAAGTATATATTCTATAATTCCCCTGTTGAATTATCACGCATACAAGCTTACGCATATCACACATACCTACATACATGCTTACATACATTGTGACAACCTAAATACATGTTCCTGTTTTCAGCTGTGATCATGCATGACAGCCAGTGTTGGATAGGCACGACTGCTCAAGATCAAAATTTGCTTTGAGCTCATTAATTGAGATAAATTGCCTTACGACCCCCCCCCCCAGCCCTCCTCACCAGCAACAAAAATAGACAAAAACAAAAATCTGAAACAGAAAACTATGGATAAGTTATGAACCCTTGCTAACTGGGCAAATACACACCAAGTTTCTAAGCATGCTCGACTTACAATATTTACAAGATCTCCAAACTTTGACTTAGCTACAAAAAACAATAGGCATCTGTTACTCATTGTGGTTAACTTATGAACCAAATATGGTAATGCATGGTTAAAACATCCCTTTTTGAGTTCTGCATTGGGTTTACATGGTTTCACAATTTGACCTCCCTTACTCAAATTCCATATCTGGTTTTATATCTGGCTATATCTGGATAGATAAAGTTTGATATGGCCATATAAAGCCAGATATATCTTGATATAATTGTAATCCAGATATCCATGTAAAGTTTGATATGGCCATATAGAGCCAGATATATCTTAAAATACTTGTAAGCCAGATATGCATATCAAGTTTGATATGGCCATATAAAGCCAGATATATCTTGATATAATTGTAAGCCAGATATGCATATAAAGTTTGATATGGCCATATAAAGCCAGATATATCTTGATATAATTTTAAGCCAGATATCCATATAAAGTTTGATATTGCCATATAAAGCCAGATATATCTTAAAATACTTGTAAGCCAGATATGCATATCAAGTTTGATATGGCCATATAAAGCCAGATATATCTTGATATAATGTAAGCCAGATATGCATATCAAGTTTGATATGGCCATATAAACCCAGATATATCTTGATATAATTGTAAGCCAGATATGCATATAAAGTTTGATATGGCCATATAAAGCCAGATATATCTTGATATAATTTTAAGCCAGATATCAATATAAAGTTTGATATTGCCATATAAAGCCAGATATATCTTAAAATACTTGTAAGCCAGATATGCATATCAAGTTTGATATGGCCATATAAAGCCAGATATATCTTGATATAATGTAAGCCAGATATGCATATCAAGTTTGATATGGCCATATAAACCCAGATATATCTTGATATAATTGTAAGCCAGATATGCATATAAAGTTTGATATGGCCATATAAAGCCAGATATATCTTGATATAATTTTAAGCCAGATATCAATATAAAGTTTGATATTGCCATATAAAGCCAGATATATCTTAAAATACTTGTAAGCCAGATATGCATATCAAGTTTGATATGGCCATATAAAGCCAGATATATCTTGATATAATGTAAGCCAGATATGCATATCAAGTTTGATATGGCCATATAAAGCCAGATATATCTTGATATAATTGTAAGCCAGATATGCATATAACGTTTGATATTGCCATATAAAGCCAGATATATCTTGATATAATTGTAAGCCAGATATCCATGTAAAGTTTGATATGGCCATATAAAGCCAGATATAACTGGATATAGAGTCAATCCAGATAGGCATATCAAGTTTTATCTGGCCTAATAAAGATATAAAGCCAGATATAACTGGACATAGAGTCTATCCAGATATGCAGATAAAGTTTTATCTGGCCATATTAAGCCAGATATAAATGGATATACATGTAAGACTGTATGCTCTTACTTAGTGTATTTTCATAGAGATTTACATTGCCCTATATTGTTGAATTTTTGGTACTGCACATATTTCAATGGTAAAGCACTTACAGTGCACACTAAGTCAAAGGGGGTATAAATCGGCTTCTTGATCTATCTGGGTTGCTGGGTAACCACAGGGTCATTGATTGAAAAAGGATGACTCAGAGGGTAATTAAGTGTGAACATGGAGGTAAAAACAGACCTCCATGGTGTGAAAACCTTCTTTGGAACAAAGGACATATGTGTATTGATACTCTGGGAGTGAGATAGGAAAAACAGTTTACACATGGTAGGGGTAAAGAACAGAAGGAAATTTAATAGAAAGGATTGGTACATTAAGGAAGGGTGATGGCGATTCGTAAAAAATAACCTATTGAGTTAGGACATTGGCAAAGGATTCTATAGTGAACTGAACAGTCAGAAGTAAGGAAGAAATTTTTGGGAACGGATGGAAACAACACATTTTGGGACTGAACTTCGATACTGAATGGAACATATATCGCCCTCCTGGAACTTATTTACTAAAGCAAATATAATAAATAAAGGAATAGTACAATGCAATTTAGTATCAACCTCTACAGGACCACAGAAGAATACAGAACTCAACCTTCAAGTATTATTTTTGAACAGCGGTCATTTTATGACCATAGCAGTCGGATTAGGTAACAGCAAGGAGCTTTTTGAGTGATATGTTTGAGGCCAAAACTGCAGATTCGTAAGTCCAAAATAAGTTGATCTTTACCTCCAATTAAGCCCAGCTTTTTTTGGGTCTAATTGTCTGGAGATGGGTTTTTTTCAGACACAATTTGAAATGATTTTGAAATCTCTTTCTAGTTGGAAGCATTGTGAGTCATATATAAAACTATGTGTCACAAAAAGTTATATACACAATTGGGTTTGGAATGTGCTGGGAATAAAGTTATCCCAACTTTATGTCTTCGTCATTGTTTTGAAAATTGTGTCGATGAAAGGACTCGCAGACCTTGCAGAGACTGAAGACAGCCTAGAGACGGCAGAGTGATGGGCATTTTGTCATGAAGCAGGCTTTCAAGTACCAATTTATTCGTGGAGCATTTTATCATGCAAGGATATTTCATTCTCTTAATGTATTTTTGTTCTGACTGTCATATTGCCTCAATAATCGTTTGAACAGAAGACCCTTTTTTAATATTAGTTTTTTATTTGTAAAAGCTTGGACATACTGTAGGTAAGGTGACACAAGAAAATGAAAAATACCTGCTGATGGATCAAACAGGAAATGTAATTAATGGTCAGATAATTAAGCAGTAAATAAAGAGTTGCTTTATCTGCGCCATATATTGCCCTTATTTGGTTTCAAATTATATTTCTTTACATCGCCAGATGAAGTTCTGGCACAGATGAAGCCATTTTTTTTAACTAGTTCAATCTGGATTTATCATAATATGAGACAGTAATGGATTTGCCAAGGGTAATATATATGGATGTGGCATATATGAGCCAGATATGGATTTCTAAGTAATAGGCCAGATATGGATTTGTCATATATGGGCCATATATAGATTTCTAATTAATGGGCCAGATGTGGATGTGCCATATATGGGCCAGATATGGATTTGCAATATATGAGCCAAATATGGATTTCTCAGATATGGACCAAATCTGGTCCAGATAAAAAGTGACCCATATAAAGTTTTATCTGATGCAGATATGGCCTTTATCTTATATCAAGTTATATCTGCCCGATTCTTAATATGGCCAGATATAAATTCCATATATGGCACAGATATGGGCCAGATACAAATTGCCATATATATGGGCCCTATATGGATTTTGAGTAAGGGCTAGCTCTGCTGAAGATATGTCTCAAACATCCGTAGGCTTTTTTTCCCTCATTGCGGTAGGCTTACAACACTATAAACTATGATTGGTCCAAGCCTTCTTTCTTGAAATATCGTTTTATATCACAATTTGAAATCTATTGACCTTGAATAATTATGCAACGACCTCCAACAAAGACAGTGTGCTTATTGTACTCAATGTGGTTAACCTACGTACCATATATTGTTCCAGGCTTCTCTTCTAGAGATACTGTTTACAAGCTAGGCGTTACACACATACATATCACGCAAACTACTTCATCATGACTTTGATGCAACATACACAATACTCACACACGCTGACTATGACTGCAAAGGTTATGATTACATTGAAACCAACCAGAAAACCGGTAACCCTATCTGTTACCGATCACATTAGAATGAATTTTACATGTTGGGTGCTTAAGAGGCAAATCAAAACTGCCGGTTATAATTAAGTCTAGAAAGACCTACCAATGCAGCCACAAGACAGTTATTATTGCAATTATCTTTTACTTACCAATAAGACGAAACTGTCGAAATGCTGACTTCGCACTACGAGACTGACCCTTGCTCGTAGTCAGCCATAAAGAAAACAAGTGCTATTGTAGGGCCGGTGTAGAAGTACAAACTGTCGCAAATATACCATATTCAGTAAATACTGTCCTAGTCCCACTGAGACAATTTATACTGGATTTACCAGTGCATTTGGTCTCCCCGGACCTTTTGTACAAGGCCAGATGGTACGGATTGTCTCCCGGAAACTATGGTTAAACGAAAGGGGGGCATTATTTGACGGTTATTTATTTTGTTTTAAATTGTGTCCCCCTGAACACAATGTCCGCCCTATCAGGTATGTTAGAGAAGCAACAATTTAATTAGTAATAGACTCTGGCAGTATCCGTATTTTCACATTTCGGCTTCCGTATATTTAGCAGTAAGTCGATCGATCGTCCCGTGCGACAACTAAAAATGGTAAAGTTAGCAGAAAACGTGAGACAAATTGCCGATATTCTAAGAAGTGAGAGCTATCCAAGTGGTTTCACAAAAATAAAACAAAGAAGGATCTTACGGAGAAAAGGTAGGTTTTTCAGACTGGCTGAAAATGGAACTCTTGCATACTGAAATTGAAGGAAAGTTTTGCTATGTAGGGCTACTCAACTCGCCCAAATCGGGGCAGCTCATATATACTAGTTGCATCAAAGTAAATGTCTGTAACTTACAGTATAGGATACACACTATGCCTATGATTGTTAAATGGCGAACGGCCATTCCACAGTTAAAATATAACCAGGCCTCTATAGACCTAGTGATTGGTGCACAAATCATGATATTCTTTTACCACGTTTGGTTAGTTGTAAAAACTCATTCGCAAAGATCAAGCAATTGCTTATGCAACATTATAATCAGTTCTATGCTTGAGCAAAGTTGTTAGTGTATGAAAAAAGTTATTAGGGCCTAGTTGTTTTCGTTTTTTCACAATCCATTTTGTCATAACAAATTCTTGTGAAAAATATCATAAATGTCCACCTTTTATCGCTCTGCCTATCAAAGAAGTTAACAATCATAACCAAATCATATCACTAAAGCTTACAGAGATAGTCTGGCCTGCATGCATGCGACAATATAACATGCAACTAACGGACTATAGCCTAGCCTATTTCTAGAGGAAAGTGGCACTAATACTGTACGTAACATTTTCATGTCATTACTTTGGTTGGTAAGATATTGAAGGCCTGATAGTATATTTTTAGGTGTGCCATATTCACTATATGCCAAACCTCACTGCAGAAGAAAACTTCACAAACATCTGTACCCAAATAGTGGCCATGCAATACGTACAATAATGGAAATATTCCATTTCAAACACTGATATAGAGTTGTAATTCAATTTTAGTGGCACTTTAGCTAGAGTTACCAATCCTGCAGCCCATATAATTGTGTTTTTTTTTGGGGGGGGCGGGGCAAAAAACATGATATCTCCTTGATCATGAATTTTCTTACCTCTTTGAAGGTGCTCATCTTGGCATAGATAAACCAGGCAACAGAATATGTCGAGATTCTGTTGGAAAACTTTCAACGTTGTTGTAACAAGGCATGTTCAACAGGATGTCAAAGCGTCATTGTCCTGTAGACCTACGAACAAGTCTCCATAGCATTCCTGTAACTGGATTATGGAAGCATGCAGTGAAGGTTTACTTTAGTTAAAGTCACTCTGTCTGGACAAATTGAAAATTTACAAGTTTAAAGGTAGCCTGTATAGGCCCTAAATTTTGGTCACTTTAATTGTCAGAAATATTCAAAAAGTACTTTCCTGGGGGGTAATATCCCTTTAAATTGTGCCAGACATTCTAAATGATGACACTAGCTGATTGAATGTCCCAGTGAGGTAAATTTCCAGGGTAGTAATAAACATACTTTAAGAATTTTGACCAAAGTGAAAATCTGGCATATTTAGGGCCAATACAGCATACCTTTAAGCCACACTTTGGCATAACTGCAGATCAACCATCAATATAGGCATATAATGGTAAGTTGCAAAGAGTGGACGTACCACTTTTCTGGTTTAGTGGTTTAAGCGATTGTACAGTATGGTTTAAGTTACATTTTCATGTATGCAAGGTAAAAATAAATGGCCTAAATCCACCAACACCCTGTTTCTATCAGATATCCCACTATTGTTTATCTAGATCTGTGTACAGAATGAAGCAATGGAATAGAACAACCGTCAAGGCAAAGCCTGCAACTTGTAAATGTTTTTGAAATGAGCACCTAAATGCTGTCTTCTTTCTTAACAGGTTGGTGTTGATCTTAATGGTACTCTGTCAGTGACAGCTGCCAGCGACTGTACATAATAACACTGTGTGACTTCTATTCAAAGTGGCCTGAGACGAAGGCAGTGCCTGACAAGACTGCAGCATCAACTTCTAATATCATGACTGATGTAGTGAGGTAAACATAACTAAAACATTTAATAATTTTCTTTAGTTAGTGCCAATAAGGAATGGCATCATATATGTTATCTGTACCATGCAAATAACTGATAGTGCATGGCAGAATGATCAACACTTCTGTGTTTGGGTATAACTATTTCCAGATGGGTATAAAGCATATTGAAAGGGCATGAAGGTAGGTAAGAACCGAGAAAGTGTACTGTAAATCTTTGCAGGTGTAGTTCCCATTAATAAGTTTATCTGTAAATGTTTCTTTACCTATATTTACTTGCAAAGATTTCCCTCTGGCATATAGCCAGACAATTGTCTTTATTTGTTCTACATCCCCAAAAAGAGATTTTTCCTGGAACTGTTTCACTGAAGCAGACACAGTTTATTTGTTCAAACAAATGATGAGTAAATAATTAAGACCACATTCCACAGCTAGACATCACCTATTGTGTGTTGTGTTTTCAAAACAGTGTTGGATAGTGTGTGAACTTATTACTACTTCGCTGTTTGGACAGGTACTTCGACAAGATAAGAGAGACAATGTATCAACTGAGTTTTGGTACCATTTCTCGGTTAGGCCCCTGAGGAAAATTGCTAATTGTGATTGTGTGTGTATTTGTGGGGGATATTTTCTGAATCCTGGGGGATGGCCGACCCCTTTTCTTTGGCAAAAGAAAGCAATTTTTAGGTCTCTTTGATTCAAATGATGTATAATAGTACATTTTACTATAATAATGGTTATAGCTAGCATTATTTTTTTTTTTGCATTTGGGTCGTACAGAGGGTGTTTTGAACCCCCATGGATCCTGATTCAGGACAATTATTGTTTGACAGTCTCATCTCTGACCACTACTGGAGAGAGTATGTATGAAGTTAACAGAAGACCCCAGAAGACATGTCTAGACAATTTTCTTGGCAGTTAACTTGTTGCCGACATTAATCCTGTCTTTCACTCTAACATATCATGAGAGAAAATTTCGTCGGCTGCCAAACGTTATAGCAAAGACAGGCCATTGACTTTACACTGCAATTCGTTCGGTGGAAATCCATATATTTCTTGCATTTCAAATTGACGCGATGTGACGCTCGAAAATTCTTTATCACCTCATAACTTCATAAAATAACAAATAAGAAGGCGTGTTTCTTGGTTCTGGAAATTGTGTTCAAGATAACTTCTCATAGAAAAAACATATAACCGAACATAGTCTGCTTCCTGTTGTAACTTTTGCTGTTGTTGAGTTCTGTGTAAGTGTTAAGGGCAAACCCGTTGGATACATGACAATCAGCCATTTTATTTGTTATTCACAATAAAGATTAAAATTTTGGCGGTATCAAGTTGCACATTAAAGCATTATACAGGTAATCCTACTGTTTGTGGAAAGCAGTTCAAGGGGGAATTCTATAGGGAAACTTCTGCATGGTTTTATTGAGGTTTACCAAACTCCAAAAGGCTGTTCTTCCTGTGGATTATGAGAGTTTTCAAGTACAAATTGTTTGAAGAAGAGTGACAGTAGTATATCATTCTTATTTAGTCAAACATCCCTGCTCGAAGGATGCTCTAGAAAGCATCGATTATATTTAGTTGCCTCAAAGCTACAAAGGGAGAGTCATCATCCCAGTAAAATTTCCTCATGAATTATCCCATGTATACACACTTTGATCACTCTTTGCCCAGGCTGATATAGATTCAGAATATTATGTTAGTGACTATCATCCAATTTCATGTTTTGATTTTTACTTAATCTAATTTCTTTGAACAAACTTATCTCTACAAGAATGACGTATTTTAAAGTGTGAGAAACATGATGAGACAAAAACTCTAGCATATTGCAACCTGCTCTGTCCTATTTGCTTTATTTTTCTTTCCCTTTTTTGGGGTTTGTTTTTGTTTCTTGTATGTTTGCAGCTCTTTTGAAGAGGATATCTTTCATATATATCTTTTCTAATTTGAACCACTTTTTGTCCATTAAGAAAAATTTCATAATTAGAAAAAACGATCATTTATCACTGGAATTGCCTGGATGCCATTTGTCTATACAATGATTATTTGCTTCACGCATGGCCATCACAACGGGGTTTAGGGGGGTGGGGCGGGGTACGGCCTTCTACCTTGTTGAGAGGGAGAAATCCTTGACTCGACGATTGAGTGAGAAAAATAAGGAAGTGTAAAAAAGTGGTAATGAAAGTCAAGAAACAGGTGTCAGGCCCGTACAGGGAAGGTTGGGGCAGTAATGACATTTCAAGGTCAGGGAAGTATCTTCCAGCTACCTTAGGGTTGTTATTAGCAAACAAAAATATTTTGGACTTTATCACAGATAGGTCACGGATTTAAGAGGACCCCTCTCCAGGACACAAATCGATAACTTACCATCCCAACCCCTCCCTCCTTGCACTCACAACTCTGTATATGGGCCTGAGTGTTGTATACAACATTGCCGATTTCGTTTAGGATCTAACTTAAAAACACCCTAGATTCCCGTCCTATAATGAGCTTTACGCACGGATGAAATTTCATATTGGCTTGGCAACTTTCGTATATAGACCTATGAAGTACAATACCATAATTGCCAAATCTTACCCACTGTGTGATGGGGAAATGCGGCTATACAATGAAGTTTGACTTTTAAGTTCGTAATCTTTTACCCCTACAGTTATCATTTGTTGTTGTAGCTGTTGCTTTCCCGTACCAGCCCTCCTTTGGGAAGGGAGTTAGGTTGATGCGATCTCTCCCTCTGTAAAGAGGACTATGAACGCAAAATAGTGGCCGAATACAACATGCAACGTATACGGAGGATTAAATGGCAGCAATCACAACGAAACATGATTAACATATTTTACAGATGGAAGACTTGTTACCTTTTCTTCTTTTTCCCCTTCTATTTTTTGTTTTGTAGCAACACACAACGCCTCATTTATGTCATGAACATCTAACTATGTATGCATCTGTTTTAATGATTGATATAATCGCGAGTTACTGCTATAAGGAGGATCTAAAATACATAAATAATGAAATTCATTGCCTTTTGAATGTCGAATTGCCTACATTTTATGCAGGACAGAATATACTATGAAGTATTTGCGGACATTCTGTATCAGGACATTTCGTCCGGCCGGACTATATTTGCTGTGAGGTGGGGACACAATTTTCAGCAGATAATGTCCGACCGGACTAAACATGCTGGTACAAAGTGTCTTCGCGGACACCTTTTTACAGGGGGACACTCTGTACTGTCACACCTGAGTGAAATCATCGACATTTTCAGTTTTACCTTTCATGCTAAAACCCTCTTCAGCGGTAATATACAATATTGTTTCTGTGCTAACTGTGTGAAGGCCATCATAATCATCTATCTCTGTGCCAACTGCCATATGGATAAACACTCCAGAAAAGACAAAATTCCTTTAGCTGCAAGTAAACAAAAGAGAAGTCGACATTAACAGAGATGAAAAGTAAACCATCACACCTGAAATATTGTTCATATGAGGAGCCTATATTCATCACTGAATTCTTTGAATGTACAATACAATCACATAAAACATGCCAACACATTGGGCATGTGTCTCAACCACAACTGCTGAATTACAAAAAGTTTAATATGTTAAATGCTTTGAGTGTTTTGCAACAGTAGTATCCATGCTCTCCAGCTCACCTCCACTTTTAAACTTGAAAGATGTATTACAAAGTATTAAAATAGGAGCTATCCATGCAGCATTTTGTTCTTCAATGTGTTTTTTTATTATATAGATATTACATTAAGCTACAGGCTTAGTTATTTCTAGGTAATAATGTATCATCTGCAGCTCAAAGCCTGGTACTTATTGTGTTAAAGCATCAGAAACTATGAAGAGAGATACCACTCTTGAACGCATCACATGGCCGTTCATTCAGTGTATGCCTTTTTACTGTGTGATAATAGCTCCTAATGCAATCGCTCAAAGGAGAAGCATAATAACTGCATGTGCTGAACGTACATAACCTTCATGCAAAATGCTGAGTGTCTTAACAATAGTTACAAGGCTCTATTTGGTGTGCCCACAGTACAACGCGCAGTCTGTAAACTCACAATGACAAATTTTGCAAACAATTAATGGATGTATAATTATTGTCTGAAATGTAAACAAGGTGGGCTATTCACATGGCTTTATACAATGCCAACGATATCCTTATATGGCTTACGTATGATTGCTAACCTGTTAAACCATCCGTAGATACAGCAGTACCGTGAACAGAGAATCCATCATAGCTGTGCGCCTCTTGGCGTTATCGCAAACATGTGTTGTTCTCAAAAGGGAAGCATGTAATTATATTCAATGCTGAGGCTAAATTATGTAACTACTTAACACGAATAGAATTGCTCATCACTGACCACTAAATAGCCCATCCCTAAAAAAATAATGGAAATGGCCAATACATTTTAACCAGCGACACATAGGATTTGTCACAAAGTGGTTAGCTTAGGCTAAATTCATTATGAAACAGGGCAATTGAAGAATTAGTCTACGACTAACCGATTTTTAGCAATTTGAAAGAATCTAGGAATAATTAGTACTATACAACTTAATATAAGTTAGAATTTCTTAGCTTTCCCTTACAAATTCTTGGCTCTTGCATTTAAGTTTGCTGTCCAAAATGCATAAATAAGGTTAGACAAGTAGCCTTTAACACTAGTACTACTACTAATAGCCTATAGGCCTACTAGTACTACTCTGTCGAATTCACATGACATTGACGAGAAGGCCTAGCATAAACTTAAACCAAGGGGATCGACGGTTAGAAATAACATTTAACCAGTCTTTACAGAAGTTAGGCGTAGCCCTTACTTTAGACTTAACACTACAGAGGGCTAATACTAGTAACTGAGACAGTCAGATATAGCTTAGCCTAACATACAGTGCTAATATGTTAGGCCTAGGGGAAGTTACCGCGATATAGATCTGGGAATACAACTGACGGCCTTCGATCAATGTTTAAAAGTCTATTGCCCTTAATTGAGGATAAGCCTATAACTCTGGAAATCTACTAAATGTGAGACCTTCTTATACCATCTCTCAATATTCGAGAAGTTGTCATACGTTTGACAAACCTTTCTCACCTGCATGTCATCCGTCACTCACCCCATCAGCTTAACGTCATCGGATGTTGTGTACAATGTATCGTACATTTCCGCGCCGCCAGTTAGTATTAGATATACCGATATAGTATTAGATATATTAGTATTGTATTATATATATATACTATTAGATATATTAGTATATTAGATATAGTATTAGATATAGCGCGCTATATACACTGGACTACAAATGATATTTTTTAGATCAGTGACCGGTTTACCGCCAGCTGCTGCACAAAGCTACCGTTTGCAGGAGCGCCTCTTAAAAAAAAATTCTCAGCTAAAACATATTTATATCATTTCTTAAAATATTTGAGCCAGGTCTCACTAAATTTTCCATTACATATTTCTTTCCCAAAATTATTCACATGGCTCAAAGTGCCGTTTATGTTTCTAAAACTTGACGGAAGTATATTGTGAACACATTGGGCCGATCCATGTTCACCCCCCCCCCCCTTCCCATTCCCCTTCAAAGGTTTCTCCGCGGTCCCTGTACAAAACGTTCAAAACATATAACGTGTTTTTGAACAGAAATTCAATTATATCATGGTCTGTATATAAACAGCAACTCCTTTTTAAGGAACAAAAAATAATTGAAAACTTACAACTGTTTCTGGCACTGAATGTTTACCTTACATTTTTTTTTATACAGAAGACGTATGATTTTGAACAGTAACAAAAAATCAATAACAATTCAATAAACATACATGTGTTGTTATTGTACAACCATTCTGTTCTGATGGAACATAAAGTTATCGTAAGTTAACAACAATTTTTAACACTGTATAATATGTTTCTACAGCACTGTCACTGAAAAATAATAACGAAATGTATACTGAATTCTGAGATTGAAAGCTCGCATGCTGGTGGAAAAAGGCATCGATACTACTCTTAACACTAAAAGCTTTTTCCTTAAAAAAAAAATAGTTCCACCATACTTGAACTATACCAACAACTATATTTGTGTTTCATTTAAATCGGAATGATTTTATACCCCTAGGTAATAATCCAGGGTTGTGACCTGATGATATTTTGTAAGTGACGTGATCAAAAAATACGTTTAAATGTAGTTAATGCGTTACATCGACTGTTATTAAGCAATCTATTTATACGAATAATGAACAATTTCAAACATTGATAGCACACAAACCAATACTTAACCGGTGCAATGCACGGCAAGATTATTACGCCGCCTTGTATAAACATGTTAGTATTATAGTGTGCACCGTTAGCATTTTTTTTCTGTGGTGGGTAAATGTTGTGGGTAATTGATTTCGATATTACGTACATAAAACACAGTGAAAAGTATAAATAAGTATTTATACAAGTATAAATAGGCATATAGGTATTTATATATTTATAAAGTATACTTGTCAAAGTATATATAGTTCTTGGTATTTTATATATTTATAAAATGCAGCCGGATGTACCAGATGATGACTAAAATAAGGAAAAAATACTAATTTAGTCTACAAAAGTCACTCAGAGACCAAAAGAATACTACAAAAAAAGAACGAATGACAAGGCAATGCCATCAGAGAACTAAATAGACTAATAAGACTTAGGCGATATTTAAAGAAATGGACTGCTGCTTTCATACAGAGACAAGCATTTGTAAAGCAACGACAATAGATTTCAGAGCTTTTAAATCTGGAGGATTTGTGTGACTAGTACAATAGTTGTTACGCAAAGGCTGCTCACATATATAACAACTTGAAATGAGGTCATATCGAAATATTGAAGTGTTTTTTTAAGATGGATTGCTTGGCGTCAACAAACCGTTCAGTTTATGCCAGTTTGGATAAAATGCGTGTAACCGCGTGATTTCCAAGCGTTTTGAAATGCGAAGAATGATTGGAATACATAGATCATATCATTTCCACTGTTGTCGGTCTAATGAACTGTATGCATGTATTAGGGGAACACGCAAACGTCACTCAATTGGTTTTTCAGCTTTTCCTCAATTGTTCCGCGGTATATACATTGTGGAGCTTTCCTGCAAACAAAATTTCACTAAATAACTGTTAAATAGTGTTTTTTGTGGGTTCCTGTCGTTTTTTATTTTGCTGGAGAAGCATATTGCTTGTTAATGAGGGTAAAGTGTAGTCTAAAATAATACACAAGAATGGGTTGTCAGTGTTTGAACATATGCATATCAATTATATGAAATAATATGTGATGGTGGGTTTCACGTTATTTTGTTTACTAGGTCTTGTTCATATGACGATGTCACGTATTTTGTGTTAGAACCCATGTTCTTGACCCCACATGCAAACCGTGAAAACTGAACATATTCGTATTGATACATAAGGATTATACTAGCATCATCCTGTATACAGGCATCTTTGTATGTAACATATGTGATCAATTTTGCGGTACGAGACTAACACTACATCGTACCCTTGTTTGCACTCACTCGTATAGTAACCTTTTCTCCAAGACTGTTTAAGAATACAATATACGTTGGTACCTTTCAAATGTTATGTAGGTCTATTTGTTTTGAAACATTGTCAATTATTGATTCACTTTAGGTTGGTATTTTGAAGAAACAATAGCACCATCCTCTGCTGACGATCCACCTTAATTCGCCAATAATTAACATACATCAATGACAAACTTGTCCTATACTTTACAGAATATATTCCGTGACTAATTATGCTGGGTGGATAAATATGCATGAATAAGATATTATGAGGGACTGACATCTTTTTCCACAAATTAGATCTCGAAATATAGAGAAAGTTTATCGCAACAGACCGAACCCTTTTTTATACCAAGCTTTAAAACTTCAGATTGTTGTTGACTAGTATGACAACGACGTGGGCAAGACGGCATAACGAATGAATATGTTCACATTGTCAACTTCAACTTGTTTGACCAATGTCACCACTTTATACCATCTCTTTCCAGTGCAGTATCCTTAAATGGGTAATACGTTCAACATTGAAAAAAACGGCCTTATCACCAGGCCTAGAACAAAATTACGTTATCACATGTGAGAACAAACCTATGAACAGAAGGATCACGGTATGAGAAACGACATATTAGGAAGGAGTCTTAAAGAGGGGGTGAAATGCAAATATCTATATAAATAATCGTTTTTTATACACTCGTAGCTTTCCAATGATACCCAATTTTTGTCAAATGAAGCTTGCATCCTCGAGGAATCAACGATCAAATCTTCGAGGGTAATAAAAACTTTCTAAATATTGTTGTATATACGATAATGCGACGTGATGTCAGTCGAGGAAATCAGCTCACTCCCGGGACGCTATGTTTACATTCTTGAACGTCTGAGTACACACAGTTGCAGACTTGCAGTGCTCTGTAGTTATTGAGATTTGGAGTTTTGTTTGTACGTTAATTTATCTCGTAACTGTTAAATATGCCTAGCCGATGTGTGGTTGAAGGTTGCTCCACCACAAGTAAAGACGGATTTCACCTGCACGCTTTTCCAAAAGATGACAGAAATCGAAGAATTTGGACACGATTCGTTCAATACACTGCACATACACAACGTTACGAGTGCCTGTGGGCCCATACTATTGCCAAACTACTTGTTATGACCATAGCCTAGGCCTCCATGATGCAGCAAATGACGATTTTTTTTTATTGGTTACCTAATATTTTGCACAACACTTAAAGCCAGTTGGTTTTAGAACGATCAATACTAGATCTGCATTTTTTTCTTTTGTGATAAAACTGGCGTTGTGTTATGATTTTACAACAGTTGGATGATACAACTTCACGGGCTAGCCTGTTATACAACGTCTATTAGTTAGGTCTAGACCCCACGTTACCACTACTAGTACTTTAGGGTTGCACTTGCACTGTACAGAATATCACATTTTCCTTGCACTGTAAGTAACAAAATTCTAGAAGCTTCGCTACGAAGTTACGTAGCAGGATCATCGGTGGGTTTGTTTATGCTCAACCGACATGTTTCGGTTAAGGATAGTCCAACCGTTCTGCTCGCGGACTTCGATCGGCAGCGACGCGTCTCGGCCATCGGGATCGTTTTACAATTCTTCTGCAAGGGGCTCAATCGACATATAAGAAAAAAAGCGATATCTTCATCACCCTCGAAAACTATTTCCTCCTCTTCTTTCTCAAGAAAATAATTTTGTCAAATCTTACGAATGTTAATTCTGAGAGGTGAAGGCCCATTTCCTCGAAATCGGAACATTCTGGAGAAAACTTTCAGCTGATGAGGAGAGTTTGTTGTAGTTACCTGTATGTAGTAAACTGTAAGACGTCGTTACATTAAAAAAATGTGGGGTCGGCTTTGGCTGAAATGGTCCCTTTACTGATGTCATATGAACTGCGGTGGGAAGCTTTGAGTTTTTCACGACAGTCTGCTCGGGAGGTCTCTAGGGAATACTTCGACAGCGAATTTCTGGCTTTTGCAGTTGCATTTACGGGAAGTAGTTAATGGGTGGTGTTGTAGTAATGAAGATGAACCATTCCAAGACATGGAAACTCACCATTTCATACCCTCTTTAATGCAGCACGTTTCTTGTTTTGTGGTTACACACTGTGTATTCAAACTTGTGACGGTACACAAAACGGGTCTAGACTTGCCAAACTGTAGCTCACAAAGCCCTGCTAAAATACCTTTTGTAGTGTTAAAACCGGTCAATGGTGCGGTTGAGTGATCTCTCATTCTACAAATTAACACAAATGTAATCGGTGTTTCCTTGGTATTATTTTAATTACCTTATCGTATAGAAAATACATTTTATTTCTGAGACACACCGTAGTTTCAAAAATGTTTGCTTCTCGGATGAACAGACTGCCTACTTACATTTTCTTTGTAAGACTACTTTCTCTTGTTGTATATAGCGTTCACAGTAACACCAACGTATACGCCTCAATACATCAGTTTCAAAAGACTCTAAATTGACTTGCTGTAATTGTCTGGACCGTGCAGACACAAATAAAAAATATTCTCTACTTTCGAGGGTTCCATTTACGTGTTATTTATCTAATGTCTTATTGATTTTATGCTTTTGTCCTTGTTTGAGTGTTTGGAATTATTCAAATTTGTTTGTTATATTGCAGCAAGTATATCTGAATATATAAATCAATAAATTAATTCACTTACGTCTTGCTGTGTTCTCTGTTTTTTTTACAGATTTATCATTTGTTTGGCAACGTTTCTGCTGACAAGTCCAAGTTTTACTTTATGTACTGCTAAAATGATTTGTTTTCGCCCTTATACTGTGTTTACACTCGAGTCAACAGTAAATTATTTCAGGTTGTCATATCGCATAGTTACCTTTATCACGCACCTTATTATTTTCTTTGTCTTTTTTAGTAACAACTAGTTCTGATTGACGAGATATCTAAACCATGTTAAATGTATAGAGTTCATGCCTATACACTGTAACACAATGTATAACACTTGTCTAGAGATTACCCTTTCTTAGTAAATGATATTTTTCTTTGTGAGCAGGAGCTCAACCTTTCATATGATGATAATGATATTTCACCCATTAATCTTAATTCAGCTTTATATTCAGACGTAAGTGATTTAAAGGAGCGTTAAACGTGGCGGGGGAGTTGGAATTTATATCAATAAATTAGAACTTTTTGTAATTAGAATTGATCTTTTATTAAACCCTCTTTTATTTCAGTCCATGTTTGTTGAAGTTAAACTCAACAATAGAACTTTTATCTTGGGAGTTATTTATAAACCCCCCGATGTCCGATGAATAACTGCATTAAATGATGCATTATCTGGTAGTTTGCAAAACATACAAAATGGAAAGAAAACTTGCTATATTACAGGTGATTTTAATATTGATCTTTTGAAGCATGACCATTTGCCTCATATTTCACATTTTCTTGATTTAATGTATTATAAATCATATTTTTTACCATTTATATCAAAAACAATAAGGAATACATCCACATCTTCATCACTCTTTGATAATATTTGTTGTAATAATGCTATTGTTAATTCAGAAATCTGGCATCTATTATCTGACATTAGCGACCACTTACCATCTTTTGTTATAGGGATTTTGGCACTAGTTTATCTGTTAACACAAATAAGCTTGTTTACCACAGGTGGGATACTAGTGCAAAGTGCTACACAATGTCAAACTTGAACTTTTTTATTTTGATTGGGGACCTCTATTTAATAAGACTGATGCAGATGTGGCATATCATTTATTAGATGATAGTTATCACCAAATTATATCTAAGCATTGTATTATTAAATCATTTGAGGTTAATTCTCTTAGGCGCTCCAGTCCCCATGGATTACACCTGGTATTTTAAGATATATTTCCAAAAAGAACAAGCTTTATAAGAAATATCTGTCTCGCCCCTCTTCCATTAATAAGTACAAGTACACTCAGTATTAAAAAATAAGCTAACCAATATTATAAGATTGGCTAAAAAGATGCATTATGAGAAATGTTTTGGTGACAATAAAATAACCTAAAGGAAACATTGGATATCATTTATAAAATTCTTGGTCGTACTTCAACCAAACTCATATTGATAAAATGAAAGAGAATAACAATTATATCACCAATAAACATGTAATGGCTGACACATTCAACAATTATTTTGCTAATATATTGTAAGTACAACCCACTATGTAATTCAAATTTTCGTGACTTTCTTCCTGAGGCAAACCCAATATCTCTATTTCTATAACCAACTAATAACACATAAATTATCGACTTAATTATGAATATGAAAAAAAAATGTGCGTGTGGTATTGATAATATTTCTGTTAATGTTCTCCGAGATAATCGTTTCGCTGTAGCAGCTTCTCTTACATTTATCTTTAATTTATTAATTTCAACTGGTGCTGTGCCACTTCGTTCCAAGGAAGGTGTGTAAATCCAATACTTAAGGTGGTGATAGTTCATGTGTTTCTTTCTATAGACCCATCTCATTACTTTCATCTTCATCAAATATTCCAAAACGCATTATTTACAATCATACCATTAAATTCCTTGCTAAAGTATGACACATAGCAACAGTCAGTTTGGTTTTTGTAAAGGCCGCTCTACTGCTATGGGAGCTTTAGATGTCACACAATATATCCTCAGTGGTATATCATATCCTTCTATTTTCCCTTTTATTTACATTTACTTTGTAATGAATTATGTTACGGTAGATTTATTGTAAAAGCTTCGGCTTCAAAGCCCCTTCACCAAATGACTTATCAATTGTTATGTCGTTTCATTGTAAAGTATGCATACAATTGTTGTAATAGTTACATGCCTGAACGAGACAACCAAAGATTATACGTCTGTTCTGTTTGTTTATAAAGTACAATGAGTAGTTTCGTATTCTAAGAGTGCAGAAATTGTTTGTGTATGTCTGTATGTGTTGACAACAAGTGTGTATCGTGTAGTGTTGTAGTACTGATGTAGCAAACAGACCAACGTTGTATCAATGTTTCAATATTATTCCTTGAGAAAAAAGTACACCAAACGACAAAAGACGTTTCCCAATATTTTGGACCAGACCATTCGATAATAGGTTGGTGACAAGTTTAACAACGGTGAAAGATCGGCATAGCCGTATAGCTTAGGGATTAATCATAATAATAATACAAATAATATGTATTCACTAAATTAAATAGGTTAGTGCTGTGAAGTTTTGTTCTCAATATATTTAGAGAGCAACAAAACAATGACTCTTTTAGATTGTGTAAAAGTAAGTTGACACTTGCCATTTAGCCTCTGAAGAAGATCCTACTAGGATCGAAACGTCAGACCAACTTACTTTTACACATTCTCTTACACAGGCTCGCTAGTGGATAAGCAGTTTGCTAACAGTTTTATTTTATTTTGACTCTTTAAGATGCAACACAACTACAAAACACCTCTCTTAATAGTTGAATATACCGACCGGTGAAGAGCGGGACATGATCCAGTTATGAATATATAGACAAGTGATTTCGTCCAAGACTTATTCAGTCATTTGACTTCAAACCGTTTACATCTACAAGTTTACATAACGTTAATTACAATATTGTTTTATCTTGGTTGTTCAAGTTTACCGTACATCACTGTAAGAATGACATTCATGTGTTCCTTGTGCCCGCAAGGGTTTAATCTTCAATATCATCTGCAACGTCATATGACCAGTGTACACGTTGGTGCGAGAGACTTTGTTTGTAAGACGTGTCAAAGATTTTTCTCAAAACGCAATGCCTTAATGCGACACCAGAGTAAACACGATGTAGAGGAAACGATCAACACCTGTACCGTCTGTGAACAGATATTTCTACGAAGAGATGCGTTGGTTAGACACTTAAAGACTCATGATAAGTCGACTAATGAAAAGAGGCCACATAAAAAAGAGGATAAGGGTGCGATCCGATGGAATATGAAAGTCAAAAGCTGACGCGAAGGATCTTGCATACTGCGAATCACCTGCAAATGAGAAATAATTCTACTGATGGTGCCTATGGAACAACCAATACAAGCGGCCATGGCATGGATGACAAATTAAAGCTGGAAAATCCGGTCCGCTATTCTTAGAATCTCCTCTCGCCATTAAGTTTAGGGCGTGTGGACAATTGTGATGTTCAAGATTTAAACGAACTTCTATGAAAAGCATTGGGTGGAAATACGGACTAAACTTCAAACGAAGGGTTAACTGAGACATAGTCTTAATATCCAACTACAGATGATGGCCACTGAAGAACTCGTCCAGGTAACAAACCAGCTTTTCGAAAACCAAACGACGGTTTCAAGAAAAACGTTGAATTTGCGAGGCATTTTAAAGTGACTTGAAGAAATCTTATAGTATGGATTGAAGTATAGATTATGCCAACTGTCATCGCGGGTGGCATGAAGAGGGCATATCCACGATGTAAGATTTTTAATGTGGTACAATAATTTAGACGTGGCATCTTTCTTGTACGCTTTAGAGAAGATTGTTAACGTCTACAAAGAACGGGAGATAGATGTCTTTAAAGTCGGAATATCCGTGCTGGGACTCACCATGAATTTTTTTCAGATGGCAAAAGTCAAACCGTTTTCTTGTTTATCATCGGTTATTTTCCACCGCCATAAAGAGAAAAACAAATCTACAATCAAAAAATTGTTTTGATGCGAACGCAATCTACTTATATCGACCATCATGCAGAACATGCCCAACGGGCCCAGGCTATCTGAGACGTCGGGAAGAAACGGGTTTCAAGGTAGAAAGGAGTCGTCCAGTGTGAGTATCGAGTGGTTAGAGTGGAAGGCTCACGTAGAGAGTGTTCGTATTCGACATCAGTGGAATGATTATGAAAAAACCAGTAGGAATTAGACGTCTACCAGTAGATGGTTATTGTCAAAAAACAAACACCGTTTACCAGTTCCACTGATGCTACTGGCATGCTCACGATTGTAACTTGACAATAAACAAATGTCACACATAGAAAACAGCTACAGTGTTTCGAAGTCCTTAAACGAACGTAAAGAAATCAGTGCCTACATACAATATCTTGGCTTCAACTACGAAGAAATATGGGAATGTCAGTATTGTCAAATAATAAAAAGTTGCCAACATCTCCAACTTTTTCTTCAGTCTTTTTGCTTACCACTCCTACAAGCTAGTAAATTTCAACCGGAAACAATAGTACGTGCCATTTGAGACGATCACTAGTCTTGTTTGGTGTTGTATTGAGTGCGATATTCACGTACCAGATGATCTTAAACCTTAATTTGCGGAAATGTGTCCCATCTTCAAGAATCTGCCAATTGCTCCATTGCGATGGACTTACCTCTAAAAATGTATCTCTATCGTATAACAGTATGCAAAGTTTGGAATGCTTCAATTTAACTACAATTTCTTGGACAAATATTTCGAATGAAACTTTTAGGAGTATGCTGAGATGGACACTAAATCTGCCTATATTGCCATTGCAGCCAAAAAACTAGAAGATTTGCCCAAACCAGACCTGTACGAAGACTATCAACGAAACAAACAACAATGGTTTTTACGTACAGATATGGATGAACAAAAACAGTACGATAAACCTACCCATGGTGTGTTTAGGGTGGAATGGGTAGGAGAAGGCATTGTTGCCCTCAATAGTAAAATGTACTACTGCTTTGGCAGAACAAACAAAGAAAGTTACAGCTGTAAAGGCATCAACCAAAAACGAAATGCCGTCAGAAAGGTTGTGTATGTCCCCCGATTGACTAAAGGGACACACACAACATTGTTTGCCCATGCAGGTCACATACGCGTACATGAAACTTAAAATTTTGTAACGGTATCACATATGTAAATCACATTCTCTTTGTTCTTTAGATACCACCATGGCGACGGTCGGCAATGCTTTTAGACTCATTTCGAGTTTCCCGACGATTGCAAATGGAATAAACAGGGGGATTGGTCTTTTCAACAATGCATTCAAGTCACAGGGTGGACAATTCAATCTCGCGTATGGAGCACTGCAAGATGGGGACGAATTACTCAATCGAGAAAGACAAAGTCCACGTTTCGTGTGGCTTGCATGTCAAACACATCAGTTCACATACCATCGTCAAGAAAATGAAGTGATCACATACGTTGAAGCCTATGATAACTGGGGTGATGGCACAGGTGGGAGTCCAAAACTTACTAGTGGTGGACCAGGGAAGGATCATGTAACAATCGAGGTGACGTCTCACTTCAACAGAGGTTTTGATTTTACTGTTTCGGTGCATGGTCGAAAAAGGTAATTTTTACTGAATGTTGTATTTAATGGCTCGTACGCCTTATTGTGTTTTTAGTTCAGAATTGATCTCATGATTGATAATTAATATGTTATTCTATCATGGATATATTCTCTTCAAACATTATCATACAAATTAATAAATAAATGAAGCATGAAACTTATTGCCGGCAGTTTTCCAATCATGATTTCAAATATTAATGATGTGATATTATGGATCGGAAAGACGTTTAATAATCTAATTGACTATTTTACATCAGTACTTCGGATATCATCAACATAGGCAGTAAACATCAAAGAATGTTGTGGACGAACCTTTCAGGTGATTATAATGAGTTTGGGACATAAGTTATCACCGTTTCGCAAAGTATCATTGAAATATTTGAAATGACACATGAAATAAAAAGTCATTGAAAAATTTGACATATTACAGTACCGCACAAACCGATCGTCAAATCCTGTTGCGATTCGCAAAATAACCGTCTGAAGAATTTTTAATTTTTTCCTGAAAGCAGCACACACATAAGATGCAGATGTTTATTTTGTTATATTCTTATAACAGAATTAAATTATCTAACTTAAAACCATTAATGTGATGTGAAATTTCTAAACAACCCTAAACACGACAACATATATATTCCGTTTAGAGTGAAAACGCATGTTTAAGTACTAATTAATTACAATATATCTAACATGTAGCCTCGCAAAATGAGCAAAGAAAACAGAAATGAGTCTCATTTAATCCTAGTTTACAAAGGCAATACACGTCGAAACATTGAATTACAATTTAATTTATCAAACAGGTACAATATCATGTACTTTCTCATGCTCCTTAATTAATGCTTCCCTTGAACTGATATTTGCATTGACCTTGCCTTATTCTGGGTGTGAAGTTAGTAGTGAAATGGAGGACTGATAATGTTAGTATCAGCGCAATTTCCTACCTATTCAGTCATACCGAAATAAACGACAGAATCAAACTGTCTTCAATGAGTGGGAAATTTATATTAAAGCATTACAATAAGATTGTGGAACGCGAAATATCATTTTATTGCAGGAGATCTATAATAACTCACCACTAAAGAGCATTCAAGTGTTAACCACATACATTACTTAGACAGATTAAGTGGTTTGCAGTTTTGTTTCAATATTAACTACCTGTCTTGCTTAAATGGCCATATAAAGTTGAAAATTGTTATGATAATAATTGTCGAAAAACAATGTGGGATGTCAGATTAGATTATAGCTTCAAGTTAAATTAACACTGAATGATCTGTATTTCATATAAAATGTAAAAACGTTGCGTAAGCATTCAAATAAAGTTTTCCTTAAAAGGTTATAGAGCAGTAATTAAAAGTATTATCTTGTAGCTGGAAGATGATGTACACGGTGCAAAAGCCATCTTCCACTGTACGAATTATCACACGGTGAACTGTTTACCACACGGACTAAAATAATTATCTGTGATATTTGCAATATGTGTGCTGACTCGGTTGTGCCCAAGAAGAATGGAAACTTTGTATAATTAAAAGCAGTTTACATCTTTTTATTTAACTACTGGTGTAAAATTCGGAAGGAGGGTGGAAGCATAATGTCGGTAGTAATGGCGGTAAGAATACTCCAATGGTTTAGGTCTACTTGTGTATTAACTTTTCGACGACCATTGTGGAACTATGTTTCATAAGCTAACAACGCTGTTTTTTATTACGCCAGGTGCTGCTAATTGACATTTTAAGAGATTTTATGTTTACAAATTCAATCCACAAGCGGCTCGCTCTTAGCAAGGTTAGGGAACTTTGTTTAATTGTGTATGTGTAAGTGTGTCATTAACACATAACGTTTAAACCTGAATAAACACCAATCAGTGCCTGCAAGTTTCTCCGGGATGTAATTGCAAGGAAACGTAAGCGAAAGTATTAAATTAACTGACGGGCCGTATTGTAGCCGCAATCTTTTGGAGAGACGTCAACTTATCAGAAACTTGTTTCACTGCTCGGTTCGTTGTTATTTGCACAGTTCAGGTGTTTGTTTTGTTCTTATATAGTTTGGAAACATCCCCTTTAATTGATAATTACTCACTTCTTCACATACACTTGGTAACATAGGCCGTGGTACATCCCTTGATTTCGTTTCATTCCGTGCAACTCAAAGAGGGAGGGGATAATATGTGAATGATAAATATGAAAATATTATTCTGAATGGATATTCAGTTGTCCCCACTTGCGATGCTGGTATATATGCTTAAAAATCGGTAAAAATCTAACAGAAATCGGGTCCTTTTGCGTTATTGTACGAGGCTATTTTCTACCAGTCAGAAATGTCGTACGAGAGACATTCTTGCGGCATACACGAAATTTCGGCGAATCAACCAATCACAACGTTTGTTAATATTGACAGAACAATTGTTCCGAAAACAAAAATGGCCGCGTTCAGTAGTGGAGGTGTTACACGAAAGTCGCTTCGAGAAAACTGTATTATACACGTTAAAGATTGCTCCAAATCAAAATTTATTGAACTGACAAGTAATTCATAAGAGAGATTTAAGAAATTTGCCTTGAAGTGGACACAATTTGATTGCAAGGAGGCAGAAATAGCCAGAAATTCCGCGACGGCGATCGGCCTAACGTTAACAATTTCAGAATGTGTTGGGGAAGTTTACTACATCGAGACATACAGTATGATGATACCACATTAAATGTTACAAACGGTTTTGCGACATAACTAAAGTCAAAAGGCAGGCAAAACTCGCTGAAAAACGCGCTGCAGGTATGTACTAGTATTTTTGTCAAAAATATGTAAGATTCTGTATTAATCCATTTTTTTTTCAACCAGCCCCTTAATTTTAGTTAGGCCTAGGCGGCTAGGCCTTACCACTGTTTTTCCAAATTGCCCACTTGGAAAAAAATGTATGTTCGGCGTAGAGCTCAGCCAATTTGACTAAACTTGACGAATTTTAACGTACACAATATAACCACTATGCAAAGATAATATAGCGATAGAAATATCTTGCTGGTGCAAGGCATAATATCTACTAGTAGTAGGCCTATGTAAATTTTACCCTAATTCAAATCTGGCTTTTCGAATTCAATCCAGAAAAGATATGCTCACACACAGTATAAGGTCTATTAGTAAACAGTTTGACTGTGATGTAAACAGCACCATTGACCAGCATATTTCTTTCAAATGTCTCAACTTGTGGGTTACACCATGCTGACAAAGCAAATTACAGGTTTGATCAAAAACACTGCATATAGCCTACTGCAAATAGCCTACATAGAGCAAATTTATTCAGCAAAATGTAATTTTCTTGTTGTAATTTTCTTGTCATCATTCAAACATGAGCAATATACTTAGTCCTGATACACTGATGGTATGCATGTACTTCTTAGTTCATTATGACTTATGAGAATGGGCCCTCAATAGGAAGAAGACATATGTATAGATTTTTTTTTTTTTGTTACGGCAAATACGGTAAACAAAATAAAAACATTATTTACAAAGGTATATATATGCATTTTGAATTTGGAAATGTAACCTTTTCTGTCAACTTGTGTTAAGATTGCGAGGAAACTTTAAATGCCTTTAAGAAATTCGAAGATTTTGCTAAAGCATGTTGCTGAACATTGGCAATTTATTCTTCCTTCAAATTTTTAAACATAAAAGTTAAACTCTTAATATTATTTTCCTTTTTGATTATTGAATGATACTAATGATTAGGGAGTGAAAGTTGGGGACGAAATGCTTTGAATCTTAAGTAACAAAAACTGTGGAGGCAAATAATCCTTGCTCAAAATTTTGAAACTTACCTTATTTGTTGCAAAACATTATTTAACAGCTATTTTTCTTTTTATTTTACTCATATAGAAACGGATGTAAACAAGCTGAATGATGACGCAGATGAAAACGAACCGCCAAGGAAACGCGCCCTCTGGTCCGACAATACAAGACGAAGTGGTCCAAGAGAGTGGAGGAAACGCCACATGTTTCCGAATGAATGCTTCATCTGTCATTCCGTCAAAATGAAACCTTATAAGTTCACAGGGAAAAGACTGGTAGTGAGACTTATGAGGTGTGAGATTGTTAATGGTGGAAAGGATATAAGAATTGTATACCCAGTTGGTTGCTCTACGGGGCCAAGCGGGCATGAAACCCATGAAATGGATATCAAACTCAAAGACGCTTTTAGAAGGGATTCCAAAGGAACATAGGGCTAAGTCAGTTGATAAAACTAGACAGAGGTTGACGTCAACAAAGATCTTAGGATTGACTTGGCATGCAGAGTCAGACAAATTTCAACTTAAGAAGCCAGTAATGATTAGTAATGTTGAAACCTTAACCAAGCAAATTGTTTTAAGCAAGCTATCATCAGTGTTTGACCCTCTTGGAATTATTGGGCCTATTATAGAAGTAGCTAAGATTGGAATGCAAAATAATTGGGGAAAAAGAACTTGATTGGGATGATCCTAATGTAGGGGGTCTAGAATCTGAAATCAGAAGGTGGTTGGAAAATTTAGTTAATTTAGACAAAATTGATATTGGAATATGCTTGTGCCCAAAGGGTAACGCAGACCAAAGAATGCATGTGTTTTGTGATGCTTCGAGTGATGCATATGCAGCTGTGGTTTATTTAACAACCATGGGGGTAAATGGAATCAGGGTGCAGCTAGTAGCTTCAAAAGCGAAGGTGGCTCCTGTAAAAGCTATAAGCATACCTAGATTAGAGTTGTTTATTTGAGAAACATTACAAAGATTTGTCGTGTGGAAATCCTAGATTAAGTTAAGTTTTTGTGGTAAAGTAAATTTTACTTAGAAGCGGTTATAAATTCCCTTCAGACTGTACACAGTCCAAGATCTATTGCATTTGTATCAGTGAATTTTGGTATAAGAACATACCATATAAGCATACATGTTTAATTTAAGAAAGTGTTCCATGTGTTTGTGTCGAATGTAGACAGAAAGTGTTATATATAAGTTCAATAATATGTGATATAAATACTCCAAAAATATCTTACTGTACATAGATTTGCAGTAATGAAGAAAGATTCTTGATGGTTAATGTATGAGTAAAATGTATTAAGTTTGTTTTGTTTTTAATACTTGAGGTAGAGTACCTCATGGAAGGGGAGAATGTTCTAGAGAGTAAAGTAGTCTTAACAATTTTGCACCTGCTATGTTATGAAAATAGGCAAATGCTTTCAAAATGCCATCTATTGTTTGCCCAACCATTCTGTTTTTGTTATGTAAAATTAGCATGTATTGTATTGAGTTACTGAATAGTGTGTTTTTAGAGACAGTGGTCAGTTGTAAACTGTTCTTCAGAGAGAAAGGTTGAGTGAGAAATGAGTATAAGACAGAACACAACTTGTAAAGACTGAGTAAAAGAGAAAGAGAAAAAGAGAGAGATAGAGAGATGAGCAACAAAATAAACGAGAGAACAAGCAAATTTCCTTTTGAGTATTATTTCACTTTGTCTGGTAAACAATCAGCCTTGGCAGTCATCAGGATGGGAAAGGATTTAATTTTTCCCAATGAACGAAATGCTCATGATCAGAGATTGGAAGTTTTTGTTGTTGTAAATTACTAGAAAAAATTGTATTTGGGATGATGTGGCCATATTTCAGGAAAATTGAGTATTTTACTTGGAGTGCTTTATCAGTCCCCCCCCCCCCCCACCTGGAAGTGTGGTAGTTTTTTGGGGGGGTATTTAATAGTGAATATTGTATTTGGAAGGATGTAAGCATTCTTTCAGGAAAATTGATGAAAGGGAGTCTTATTTTAGCAATGCTTGGACTTAACTAGTAATGGTATCGTGTCGTCCAGGGGAGGTAGTATCTCTCATCTTCTTGCACCTCGAATAGAGTGGATAAGCATCTGTCTTTTGAGTCATCCGGCCGAAGTTGAAAAAGTATTTCACTTTTGAATGAACAAAGTGCTCATAGTGTTGTAGTCAAATTTGGTTTGGGAGGGTATAGCATTCTTTCAAGGCAATTGAGAAAATCTTTATTTAAAGGAAGTCCATGTTACAACCTACTCAGTCCAACTTCTCTAAATACAAACAAAGATGTGGATGAAGTTTTGAAGATTATTTGAAATTTCCTTCCTTTTTGTTCTCTACCATATATACTCAATCCTTTCAACTGATTAAAATGGCCTTAATCAATTAACTGGCTTATAAATTAGTAGGATTTTTAATAATTAATGCTTTTAGATAATTAACTAGTAAACAATGTTTTTTAACTAATTAATCTAATTAACCAATTGGTTAATTAGCTAACATATTTTAGCAGTCATAATTCATTTATGATTTCATTCAAGGTCTGAAATAAAAAAAATTGAGTGAACTCCCATGAAACTTGCAGTGTTAGTGTACTTTCTCACTTCAGTAAAACAGCAGTAGTGGAACTGGTATATGGGTTTTAAGTATGGTAATGTAACTCCCTTTTCCATGAATTTTCTTCTCGCTTAACCACAACCATGCGTGGGGATAAAGCAATTTGTGATTAGCAACTCCTAATTCATCATTCTGTGATAAATTTAGCCCCTCCCTCTATCAGTTGCACGGAAATTGAAAACAGAGCACATAAATGCCCTATGTACCATGGCCTAACACAGTACGGAGGAACGTATCGTCCCTAACAACCACACTAGGTTGTATATGTCATGTCCCCCGATTGACTAGGGGACATACACAACATTGTTTGCCCATGCGGGTCACACAAGAGTACATGAACTGTAGACTTTGTACCAGTAGCACATATGTAAATCACATTCTCTTGGTTCTTCAGAGACCACCATGGCGCTGACCAGCCCTGCTCTTTAGACAGGTTGGGTTGTGGTGCCAATGACCTTTCCAATGGAGCAGCCCAGGTGACTGATACGAATACCGAGGCTAGATCATTCCACTTCGAATTTGGAGTAAAGCGGACTGAGGACGTGTTACTCTATGCAGAATCCAAAAGTACATTTTGCGTGGTGTCGGAATCTCAAACACATCAATGCACATACCATCGTCGAAGAAATGAAGTGATCACATACGTTAAAGTCCATGATAACTTGAGTGATGGCACAGGTGGGAGTTCACAAATTACTAGTGGTGGAATACGTCAGGATCATGTAACAATCGAGGTGACGTCTCAATTAGGCGAGGGGTTTGATTCTTCTGTTTCGGTGTATGGTCGAAAAAGGTAATTTCTACTAAATGTTTCATTAACTGGCTCATACGCCTAATTGTGTTATTACTTCAGAAGTGATCTCATGATTGATAATTAATATGTTATTCTATCATGGACATATTCTCTTCAAAACATTATGAAACAAATTAATAAATAAATGATGCATGAAACCTATTGCCAGCAGTGTTCCAATCATGATTTCAAATATTAATGATGAGATATTATGGATTCGGAAAGACGTTTAATAATCTAAAGGACTCTTTTACATCAGTACTTCGGATATCATCAGCGTAGGCAGTAAACATCATCGAATATTGTAGGCGAACCTTTCAGGTGATTATGATGATTTTGGGACATAAGTTATCACCGTTTCGCAAAGTATCATTGAAATATTTGAAAAGACACATGAAATAAAAATTCAATAATTGTGTTTACATAACACAGTACCGCACAAACCGATTGTCAAATCCTGTTGCGATTCGAAAGATAACCGTCTGAAGAATGTTTAATATTTCCCTAAAAGCATACACATAACATGCAGATGTTTATTTGGTTATGTTCTTATAGAAAAAAACTAGCTAACTTAATACAATTAATATGATGTAAAATATCTAAAGCAACCCTAGCCCTAACAATTCTTTGTTCTTTGAATACTCCAGGCGCTGCTAATTGACATTTTAAGATATTTTATGTTTACAAATTCAATCCACAAACGGCTCGCTTTAATCAAGGTTGGGGAACTTCGATTAATGGTGAATATGTTAGTGTGTCACCAACACATTGCGTATCAACCAAAATAAACACCATCCAGTGCCTGCAAGTTTCGCTGGGATATATTTACAAGGATTACTAAGCGAAAGTATTAAATTAAACACACGGGCCGTGTTATAGCTGCAATATCTGGAGAGACGTCAACATATCACAAACTTATTTCACTGCTCGGTTCGTTGTTATTTGCACAGTTCAGGTCTTTGTTTTGTTCTTATATAGTTTGGAAACAACCCCTTTAAATGATAATTACTCACTTCTTCACAGACACTTGGTAACACAGTACGGAGGAACGTATCGTCACTAACAACAACAACACTAGGTTGTGTATGTCCCCCGATTGACTAGGGTGACATATTCAACATTGTTGCCCATGCAGGTCACACAAGAGTTCTTGAAACTGTAGACTTTGTACCGGTATCAAATAATTATGTAAATCAAATTCTATTTGTTTTACAGGTGGTATTATGCCTTTATACGGTTCTTCTGCTGCCGCTGGTGTTGCTGCTGTTTTGGGATACAATAATAATAATCAGCAGTTATTTTTACGACGCTTAAGCGACCACAAATGTGGGAGAAACACTCAAGGCCTTATGGATTACAACTTACACGTTTGGGTGGCTCAAATTTTAAGTTGTTACTTATTCAGTTGTTTAGTTGTTAGTTGTCAGCTGTTAGTTATTGTTCGGTCAATTTTAGCTAGCTTGTTGTTATTTTAGCCTTTTGATATAGTGTTCTGCGTTAATAAATAGAAGACAATTTTAATAGTCGTGTTTCGTGACTTATTTTCGGAGCTACTATATGGTATTCTTTGAACATTAAACATTTCCGTTAACATTTCTACAAATTACGGTTGAACATTTTCGTTTAAAGTTTCTTCAATTTGGTAGCTACGGTACAATATTTTATTCTATCATGGACATATTCTCTCCAAACATTATCATACAAATTAATAAATAAATAAAGCATGGAACTTATTGCCGACAGTGTTCCAATCATGATTTCAAATATTAATATTGTGATATTATGGATTCGGAAAGACGTATAATAATCTAATTGAACGACAAGGCGAATACCAACAATGTACTAGAAAGGCAAATTAGATTTAGACGATTTTCATTGGAATAGGGAGCTTTTTCATACCGAGACAATTATTATAAAGCAACGATAATATATTTCAGTACCTTAAAACAAATTTAGGCGATTTATAGAACGTGTGATGAGTTGTTAAGCTATTTAGCCATTCACATAAGCTATTCACATACATAACTACTTTGTGTTAAGATGATTAGATAATTTACTTCTAACCATCAACAGACCATTAGGTTAAGGCTCGGTCTGGATATTAACGTCGGGCATTTGTGTGACCTCAAAGCGTTTGGAACTCTACAATGCGAAGAATGATTGTAAGCCAAGCTTGGTCGCTTCTACTATTAGAAATGCTTTACATAAATCGTCATTATTTGCTAAATGTATGGGGTTGATGCATTACCCTGTGCGTGTTTTAAGGTAAAACCACCTACATAATGTTCAGGTTAGCTCTAAAAGCTAAATTACTGTTTTATTTTGGTCAATGGAAAACGTGTTTAGTCTTAGCTATAGTATGCATTCTTTAGAATGGAAAGAGATATCGACTGAGGTAAATGTATTCCTCAAATTCCACTGCTGTTATTATTCTTGCGGAAGTCGTATGTGCAATATGTAACGAGTTCGGAAGTGTCCGTTTGACTCGCAATATCTTATGTAGATATACTGTGGACATAATACTCCTTTTGTTTACGACGAACGATCACACTGTTGAGTGGGTTAGGCAATCAGATTGTGCGAAATTCGATGCGTTTTCGTCCGTGATGATGGAAATCAATTGTACAATGTTGTAGTAGAGACATATAATTTAATACATAAAGAAAAGTATGAAACCTTACATACATTTGTTAAATAACACAAGTAAGGTTTATTTAGCGTAAAGCCAGTTGTAAACTCATAGCCCAACTCAGGAGTAACGTCACAAAATCCTAAGCATGTAGTTTTCAAAACACAAAATTTGGCAAAGGGTTAATTAGTCCTACATGCACGCATGCAGGCATGTACGGACGCAAGCACTTGTTTGGGTATATTAGAGAACTGAAAGGGAAGGAATGTCTTTCTAGCAATAGAATTGTCGTTTCAAGAAATGCCATTAACTGTAGACTGTTAGGTTCGTTTCTATGATACACCAACAGTTTTTTTACAATATGTTTTATATTTAAAAGAGGTTATAAAGAGACGCGTTTACCAAAATTTCTAGATTTGTATTATATCCAAGAGATGAGCGTACAACACTCTCCTCACTGATGTCCCGCAGTGACATTTTCATTAAGCCAGCCGACAAAGGTTCTGCAGTTGTCATCCAGGATCGACAGAATAGCATCATAGAAGCCATGCGTTATCTCTCCAACAGTGATATTTACACTCTTCTTGACTCTAATCCCACAGTTATTTTCTTCCAGCAGATAAAACAGCCCATCACTGATATGTACCAGCGGAACCAGATCTCTAAGAAGGCTGTTTCTTTCCTTTCTCCCACAGACTGTAAGGCAGCCAAGTTATATCTCCTGACCAAAAATTCACAAGCCTGGTCACCCTGGTAGGCCTATCATCTCAGTCAATGGGTCCCCACCGAGAAGATATCATTGTTTGTGGAACACTTTATCAAACCTCTTGTTCCTCAGATTAATTCTTATATCCATGACACTCCAGATTTACTCAGGAAACTTGAAGATATCAAGAACCAAATCCCAAGTACAGCCATCAACGGTACTTTCGACGTCACCTCTCTGTACACTAACATCCGTCATGCTGAAGGTATCGCAGCCACGTGTGCAACCCTAAGGAGGTCCATCCTTGTCCACCCATCTCTGACATCAAAGTTCTTATTATGCAACAGGTTCTTACCAAAAACAACTTCACGTTCATAGACAAGCATTACCTTCAATGACACGGGACTGTCATGGGAACCAGGATGGCTCCTTCCTATACATGCCTGTTTATGTCTAGCCTTGAAGAACGCATGCTCAGTACAGCTCCCTGCCGTCCCCTTATCAGGTGGCGCTACATTGATGACCTCTTCTTCGTTTGGACCAGTGATGAGGATAGCCTGTCACCTTCATCAATCACATCAATTCTTTCAATAGCACTATCAAATTCATCTCTGATTACTCTCACCAACAGATTAACTTCCTCGATGTGACTGTTTGCAAGGAACGCGGTTCTCTCTATACAGACCAAGCCCACAGGCACACACCATTATCTCCATTCTTCAAGCTGCCATCCCCGTCACTGCAAGTCTGGAATTACCTACAGTAAAGCACTTCGTCTTTGTCGCATTTGCTCTAACAATTCCTCTTTCATTCGCCATACAGATGCTTTGGAAAAACACCTTACTGTCAGGGACCATAGCGTCAGCAGGGTGCCTGAAGCCATTCAGAGAGTCCGCTCCATTTCCAGATCATCTACTTTGGCAGTGAAAGACAAAAAGGGACGAGATTGCGACAACAAGCTGCCCCTGGTTGTTACTTTCTACCCAAATATTCCTCCTCTTCAGAAAATCACCTCTAACAACCACAATATTCTCCTCACTTCAGATAGACTTCAACGAGCCGTCCCTGAAAAAACCCATCGTAGCCTACAGACGACCACGCAACCTACGAGACCTTCTTGTGCGTGCTGCTGTTCCACCTCTAACTTCTAATCATACACCCATTCAGCATGACACTTTCAAATGTGATCGTACTTCTAGATGCATCGTCTGCAGCCACCACATTGTTGAATCCAATTCCATCACCAGCGACAGCATGCTACTCACACACAAGACTAAGGGTCACATCACTTGCACTACCACCAATGTCATCTATCTGATCTCTTGTAAAGTTTGCGGCATCCAGTATGTGGCGAAACCAAAACCACCCTCACGAAGTGATTCTATGGTGACAGATCCACAGTCAAATCCATGAAGACTGAGACCCCTGACGGAGAACATTTTAACCTTCCCAACCATACCATTAACGACATGTCCCTACAGGGGATTGAATCCTTAGGTAGCCGTCCTGACCTAGTACGAATCAGCAGAGGGAGGCTGTGAATGCGACGCCATCGCACCA
The DNA here is from genome assembly GCF_037975245.1 of Apostichopus japonicus. Taxonomy (NCBI): domain Eukaryota; kingdom Metazoa; phylum Echinodermata; class Holothuroidea; order Aspidochirotida; family Stichopodidae; genus Apostichopus; species Apostichopus japonicus. The sequence goes on from NC_092567.1 coordinate 18,027,775, forward strand.
TTGAGCCTCATGGGCTCAACATTCAGGAAGGACATGACTAACTTTTCTTCTATCCCCCACTCCTTCTCCCCATGTTCCCTCCCCACCCCTTTACTCTTCTTGTCATAGCTCTCTTCCCCTCCTTTGTTCTCCACAGCTTTTCTGTCTTTGTCCCTCTCCAGATTATTCCCTACCCTGTTCCTTTAATCCTCTCTTTGTCCCTCCACTGTTTATCTCCTACCTCTCCTGTTCCCCTGTTGCTTTCTTCTCTCTATACCTTGTCTACTTATAATCCACTTACATCTATCTCCTTGTGTTCACCATGCTCATTAACCTGTTTGTATTCTGTGCGTATTTTGTCCTTTCCGCTACTGTTACTTGTCATTTAGCCTCTGAAGAAGATCCTGCTAGGATCGAAACGTCAGGCCAACTTACTTTTACACATTGTAATTTGTATTATATGTATATCATATTCGACAAAGAACAAAAGGCTGCCTTTTCTCCCCTGCATGGTTTAATTGTGTTACATGACCGTTTCAAAGATGAAGACAAACATTCGTATAATTACGATGATGAATCGACTATCAAGTCAAGAGGATGACTTTATAAAAAAGATCTTTGGTTCGTGAACGCTGAAGTACAAGAATATAAAGCTGGTTCAATACTTATATGAGATTAATGATTGATATACGTTCAGGCGCAAGTCATTGCTGCTATCTTATTAAAGGGAATTACAGCTAATGTCAACAATGGGCATTTTGGTATTATTGTGTAGTATTCATTTAGTAACGTTATGGCTATATTTAACTCCTGGAGAAATTGTAGTTTTTGATTTGCGAATACTTCCTAAGCATATTAAAAAATACTATTCTAACATGTTCAAAAACATCCCAAACTGCCATTCTCGTTTATTCCTGTTTGAGTTTGGGGGAGTGAACGTTTCTTGTGTTGAGCGCAGCGTTTACTGAACAAGAATGGTTTCTTCTATTTTCATATAATCTGATTAATGACGTTTCTCGTCAAAACGGTATTCAACTGCACAACTATGTGTCCGTCTTTGAAAGTCCAAATCACCAGCAACCCTTAAAAAATTTTATAGACCAGTTCTGGGTCACAGATATTATCACGTGGTACATAATTAAAGGCCAAAATGAGAGTAGGCCTATATGAGCCATAATTAGTTTGAAAGAAGAGTTTTTAATGAAATTAGTGACGTATCAGTGTGATGTTATTTAAGATTCCAGCAAATTATTATCAATTTGCGCAACTTACTTTGCTATCGATTCGCTTTTCCACAAAAAAAGTATTGTCATTCAGATATGAATTTGAAGTATTGAGCTGTTTAAAACGACAATATGGACCTAGGTATTTGTCTCTGCTATATGTATTGTGATATCCACGTAAAATATTTACTGAGTTAATATTTGATTGAGTTGGAATATCTTTCTCCATGTTTCCGGAATCTTTAGTGTAATCATTGAAATAAAATAAGCTTAGCTGATATCCTTTCCATTGATTTAGTTCAGTTGTATTATCATTTGTATAGACCGACACACTTTCAAACCTTAAAGACGCTAAATACATATTTCATGATAGTTGTTTCCCTATTGGAAGTTAGTAGGACTACATCCTGTGGTTACAGAACCGACACAAGGTTGAATTTCTTATTTGGAATAGAGATCAAGCTAGTTTGGAAATTAAATCAAGACATCGTCATTCGCAAAGGATTCGTTTCCAAGTTAACATTCACTTCAAAGTAAATTAATTTTCATATTTAGAATTACCAAGGTTTTTAACGTTGGAGATTTTAGAAAAAATGTATCATTGAAACTGAAATGAATCGTAAGGAAATTAAGCAGAAAACACAACTGATTTCCTTATAGGGCGATTTATTTCACGTTCTAAAGTAAGCGTTTTCAGTCTCAGCCTACTTTTCCAATATATCTGTCAGAATGTTCCTTTAATTTATTAAATTGAAGTAATAGCGGTATATACGAAGTATTGCGGTATTCATTAGCCAGATCATTTGAGATAATAAAAGGCATATACGATTTCTCGGAACCATCAGAAAATCCGTAGAACTTATCAAATTTACGTCTAATCCAAATCAAGATTGTACTGTTATCAATCGGGATAGAGATATCGTGGCGTTGTCCAATATCCCGTACTATGACGTCATAAACTGACGAAAATATGACGTCATAAACTGATTAACCTTGGTGAATTTCTCGACAGTGCTTACAACTAAATGACGACACAGTATTGTTTGAGATTGCTTTCTTTCCATTACCATTTATAACATATCAGCTCATGAGTTGCCTTTTCACATCAAACTTAGTTACCCTCTTATGCGGACAGCCTAACCAACTAGGCCATGGACACTGATTGTTTGTCCAGAGGTTTGAAACCAGTACAAAAGTACGTCATTCCATTGTAAGGTTTTGCAACCTGTATGGAGCAATGCTAGTTTTGTGTTGATGGGGTGTTTTTACATTGTGGTACAACTCTTGGACGTACATTTGGTAAAATGATAAAGTTAAAAGTTGCTGACCTCAAGCGAGACGACCAAATAGTGATGTGTGTTTCGTTTTGCCATCCGTGTTGGCACACCATTGTTTTGAAATTAAGTAAGTGAAAGCCATGGAAAATGTCATTGATGTGTTTGATGTCATTTGATGTCATTTGATGTAATTGATGTGATTGATGTAATTGATGTGATTAATGATTAATGATTATCAATTTGCGCAACTAACTTTGCTATCGATTCGCTTTTCCACAAAAATGTTTTGTCATTCAGATATGAATTTGAAGTATTGAGCTGTTTAAAACGACAATATGGACCTAGGCATTTGTCTCTGCTATTTGTATTGTGATATCGCACGTAAAACATTTATTGAATTAATATTTGATTGAGTTGGAATATCTTTCTCCATGTTTCCGGAATCTTTAGTGTAATCATTGAAATAAAATAAGCTTAGCTGATATACTTTCCATTGATTTAGTTCAGTTGTATTATCATTTGTATAGACCGACACACTTTCAAACCTTAAAGACGCTAAATACATATTTCATGATAGTTGTTTCCCTATTGGAAGTTAGTAGGACTACATCCTGTGGTTACAGAACCGACACAAGGTTGAATTTCTTATTTGGAATAGAGATCAAGCTAGTTTGGAAATTAAATCAAGACATCGTCATTCGCAAAGGATTCGTTTCCAAGTTAACATTCACTTCAAAGTAAATTAATTTTCATATTTAGAATTACCAAGGTTTTTAACGTTGGAGATTTTAGAAAAAATGTATCATTGAAACTGAAATGAATCGTAAGGAAATTAAGCAGAAAACACAACTGATTTCCTTATAGGGCGATTTATTTCACGTTCTAAAGTAAGCGTTTTCAGTCTCAGCCTACTTTTCCAATATATCTGTCAGAATGTTCCTTTAATTTATTAAATTGAAGTAATAGCGGTATATACGAAGTATAGCGGTATTCATCAGCCAGATCATTTGAGATAATAAATGGCATATACGATTTCTCGGAACCATCAGAAAATCCGTAGAACTTATCAAATTTACGTCTAATCCAAATCAAGATTGTACTGTTATCAATCGGGATAGAGATATCGTGGCGTTGTCCAATATCCCGTACTATGACGTCATAAACTGACGAAAATATGACGTCATAAACTGATTAACCTTGGTGAATTTCTCGACAGTGCTTACAGCTAAATGACGACACAGTATTGTTTGAGATTGCTTTCTTTCCATTACCATTTATAACATATCAGCTCATGAGTTGCCTTTTCACATCAAACTTAGTAACCCTCTTATGCGGACAGCCTAACCAACTAGGCCATGGACACTGATTGTTTGTCCAGAGGTTTGAAACCAGTACAAAAGTACGTCATTCCATTGTAAGGTTTTGCAACCTGTATCGAGCAATGCTAGTTTTGTGTTGGTGAGGTATTTTTACATTGTGGTACAGCTCTTGGACGTACATTTGGTAAAATGATAAAGTTAAAAGTTGCTGACCTCAAGCGAGACGACCAAATAGTGATGTGTGTTTCGTTTTGCCATCCGTGTTGGCACACCATTGTTTTGAAAATTAAAGAAGTGAAAGCCATGGAAAATGTCATTGATGTGTTTGATGTCATTTGATGTCATTTGATGTAATTGATGTGATTAATGTAATTGATGTGATTGATGTCATTAACCAATTATATTTTTGTTTTCTATCTTTGTCTCTCTCAGTTAATTGGTATTTACCCCATGAATTTTTTTATTCAAAGACCGACGTCAATGTTACGAAAAACATAGAAATAAATTTCCCTAAAAGAACTGATAAAAGCCATGTTTATGTGTCTATTTTGTTTGAAGCGTTTTGCACAATTCAGAATTTCGTCAACAGGGCCCCCTTTAACCATTCAAACTAAAAACCAGTGTCGTAAAGAAGAAATGTAACAAATTCATACAAATCTTTGTTTGACAAAAGAGAAAAATATTTATTGCATTTTTTTTCGATGATCAGCTTTGCCTAGCAAGGAAAATATAACATACACCAAGCAAACACGTACTCGAGAAAAGAAATAATCAGTCCTTTTGAGGAGTGGTAAGTATAGAACAATTTGATATGCTTACACCATAAAGTTAACTACATAAACAGTTGACACCAATTGAAAATTGATATCTAACTTATCAATGGAACTTTCCATGTATGTATATATATATATATATATATCTATATATATATATATATATATATATTTATATATATATATATATATATATATATATATATATATATATATATATATATATATATATATATATATATATATATATATATATATATATACTTTCGGTGATCATGCACTGAAGAAGAGCTAGTTTTGCTCGAAAGCTCTGCAAAAACCAAACATTGGCTGTTTTACTTCCAATCACTTACCTAATTCAATTATTGTATCTCACTCGAGATCCAGCCTTTCTCTAAATGCAGCATAGTTGTTTAACAGTTTTTCCGTTATTCCTATATATATATATATATATATATATATATATATATATATATATATATATATATATATATATATATATATAGATAAGGATATATATATATATATATATATATAGATAAGGATATATATATATATATATATATATATATATTAATATTTTGTAATAATTTATTCAGGCGAGTAAGGTCTAGGAACATCTATTAACAGAAATAGTCCTACGGCAGAACAATTTGACATTTTATATCGAAGAGAAAATAGCTTCTACTTAGTTGAAACCCTATCTCGGTATCGTTCTCAACTCTATATATGTTCTTTGAATGTAACTTTTTCTTTACCATTTAGGATATGGTTTCGACCTCAAGATGCAGTACTTCCAGCACTGTCTTAAAATTGGTCACTATTAAGACTAATTTATAATATCAGGCTCTTCTAAAAAGAAAAGATTTTAATTCACAAACTAAACCGGGTATAATTCAAACTAAAAGAACCATGTTAAAATAATCGGAAGACTGGCACTGATAAATCAACGCTCATTTTTTAAGATCCCAAAAATATTCCCCCAAAAGTTTATTCTTTCGACGGATGAGAAGTCTCTTTGCAAACTTTATTAAAAATGTCTTTTTTAGCGACTTCTTTGAAAATAGTGCCAAAACACACTAGTCTGCCATATCATGACAACACCTTTGGTAGGTTTGCATCATAAGTAAAGTGAAATTTCATTTCATGCATATAACGTTCGTTAATCATGACCAACATGATTCTCAAAAGATATTTCTAAAGTTTTCTTGTGTAATATTTTTGCTCACTTTGCTGTCAAGATAACATATCTCCGGCAAAAGAACAACCAAAACTGTACCAAATATGATGAAAAAGAAAAACAATACTGCATGCAGAGAAAAAAAAGAGGAAAAAAGAAGTTCTACAAATTTGTATGGTCCCCTAACCCCTTACCCTTAAAATGCTACATTTCTCGATATGATGCAGGTCACTAAAAGTCCTTTTTTGCTGCAATACAGACATTACCTAAACATGCTTATTATTAAAATTGGTATAAATATAGAAAATATAAGGACTGGTCCACTTAAATTACCAAAATAGTGTCTCATAGTGTCCAGAGACCAGTGTAAATAGCCTCCAGTTTTCTTTTTTGATTTCTATGGAAACAAGAAAAATCATATGAAAATACTTCAACACTGACATTAACATTTTTCAATCATGGTTTTTACTCTAAAGTGACATTAGTATTGATATTGACAAAAAATCCCCCTACGTCACAAAACAACTCGAGAGCTAATAAATTATTTCAACATTTTCATTTAATATAATACATAAATGAATCATTTCCTTGGATCAAATAAAATGATAGTTTGAACAATACTCTCCTGGTTGACAAAATTCCTGCAAAGTAGCACCCAACAAAAGTAGCACTCAACAAAATTGAACAATTATATATTTGGTTGGCCTAATGAAAGTTATCAAACTTCTCGTTTTCATTTAATTTATTTACATATTTTCATTTATTGAATTTTGTGTATGTGTGTGTATGTGTCTCAAATCTCAAAGGCGCATATATAAGCAATTTACAGAGATAACTAAGATCATTTTCCATTTCATGGCAACTCTCTTTTTAATAGCAGTATCATTAAAACATCTCTGATGACACTAATTAACAAAGAATCAAAACCATTTTGTGTTTTGAGTTATTGTTTAAATGGAGGCATAACCCTGACGACACTAAACCTTCTTTTTTCTTCAGCTCAGCGATAACTCTATGAGACTCCCTTCCAATTGTTAATTTTATTTTCTAATTCTAAAAGCTTCAGTAACAGTATCTATAGCATCCATTTTATCTACCGAAAGGTCAAACCAGATATTAGGCATTGAAGTCAATGGTTTCGACCCGAAAGACGTAGACATTTCCAACTTCAGCGACTGGGAAATATTCCTTCAATTACAAACCTACTACTCCTTTGTTCATGATTGTAGATTGGAGCGCACTTGGAGGTATTTTACTCACATATTTTAATCCGGAACTTTGAAAAAATGATGTTATAGCTTGACTTTCTTTGGTCACAGGGCTAAGGTATGTTTCCACTTCTTTTCTTCTCCACCAGTTCTTTGAATTTTTGCTTAAGAAAAAATTGAGAGAAGATTGTGATTTAATAGTTGTTTGAAGAGTAAAACAAATCAGATAAACAATCACTCTAAAAGCTTGTTATTATCCCAAACAAAGAGGACATTTCCTATGCATTTCCATCATCTGTTCTTGACAAAGTTACAAGAAGATGCAAAGCCAACCATCGTCTTAGGTTTAACGAGACTAAAAATGATCTTCAAACTTTTCGATTAGTTTCAGCAATTTACAGTACTTTGCAACTGTGTCTCTTCTACAGTAAATTCATAGGTAAAAAACTATTACTGACTTAAACCTTGAAGAGTAAAATGATTGTTGCCATGGTTTCCATTTTAAAGAATCTGAAGTTGACATTAAATAGAAAAGTTTACACATTCAATCTATCATAGCAACTTTTATCACCTAAGATTGAAGAATTAAAAAAAGAGATGTTTTCTGGAGAGAGAAAAAGAAAAGAAAAAAGATCACTTACCTCCAAGAAGTGAAATGATAATGGTATAGCTTTGCTCGGATGAACTTTGATGGAGACTTTGGGAATGGATTATGGTCGATAAGATCGAGAACTGCAACCAAATGGAAAAGATAATCAGACGAAAGCTTAATAAGGCACAACAAGAGTGTCAACAAGAAAGCAGACCAGCTGATGCAAAGTCTTCTGCAGGCAAGGCCAAATCAATATCAAACAAGTTTCGAGAGTGTGTAAAAGTAAGTTGGCCTGACGTTTCGATCCTAGCAGGATCTTCTTCAGAGGCATAATGACAAGTAACAGTAACAGAAGGGACAAAAACACACAGAGAATACAGATAGGTTAATTGAGCATGGTGAACACAAAGAGATAAATGTAAGGGGATTAGTAGACAAGGGATGGAGAGAAGAAAGAAACCAACCAACAGGGGAAGAGGAGAGGTGGGAGATAAACAGTGTAGGGACAAAAAGAGGATTAAGGGAAGGGGAAAAGTTTGGAGAGTATCCTGGCACGCCTACAATGCCCAATTTGGGAAACTTAAGATTACATCCTATGCATCCTGGCTGCAGGATGCTGCAGCCCCCTCAGCAGCTCCCCATTCTTGGTAAATTACCTAACAGGGATTTGTATCTTCTTGAGGAGGAAATGTATACACTTGTTTCTCCAATGCAGTGTTACAGGGAGAAAAGCTTTTGAAGGCCTACTCCAGCGTGTGTAATATGTGATTCCTGCAAGGTGTGCAAAAGAAGATGCAATTCTCCCTTTCACTTACCCTGTACATAAACTGAATATGAAATTGTATAGCAACTGGTTTGCACCTAGAAAGTAATGCCATTTTCATCATTGGAAACCAACAATACTATCACACTTTCTCATGTCTACATAAGAATTAAAGCCACAATTATCTATTGTTATCAAGTTTTCAGAGCTATTTGCTATCAGATTGGAATAAAAACTTCTCAATCATCGGAACAGGTTTTGAGGGAAATTCACAGAAAGTCCTCGTGGGAATTCACCGTGTAAAAATTTAATTGTAGAAACAAAAACAGAAAATACAGAAGAAACAGTGGAGAGGTGTGAAACAAAATATAAATGTAATGAGTACAGCAGTGTTTGACTTTTCTTTTCATTTTGAAGTACCCATTTGTATCAGGAGAACTCTGTTGTTTGCTTTATATGGACAATCTTCTATCTTGGAATAGGTAACTACAAATTACCGGAGGTTCCAAGGCGTGGGTATCAAAGAACCTACGCAGGCATGAATTTCTTATTCTAGAGCCAGAGTGTAAATGTCTCTTGTATTTTCAATCAGGTCAGAGTTACAATACAACGGAAAGTGTATTGATTAGAATAGTATGTATAGCACTTTCAATTACGTAATTAGCTTGGCACAGATATATTTCAAGGTACACTATATGTTCTTGAATATATAACAGGCAACACCAGGAAATCGTCCCTTCGTAGCAAACATGGTTTGTTAGAAATTCAGCAAGAGTTTCCACATCGTTAAAGCTGTTAGAAAGTTATATTCAACAAACTCTGAGATATTTTTTTACACTTGTCCTGAGTAGCTTCAGTGAAGAGTATCTGATACCCAGACAGATATCACTGGAAAGTAAAAGATCACGAAGAAACCGAACACTAGAATAGAGGTCGTTCCCGAAACCACAATTATATAGTGAGACAGATAAACAGAGTATGCAGACCTACAAGAGGCTCTTCAACAAAATATAGGTTCGTTAAAGGTTGTACATGAAGAAATGAAGGTTTTTAAAGGCTTCAAACATGAAAATAATGGTTTTAAAATTCAAAAAGGAAGTTAATTTGTAACATACTCACCATCTATGCCTATTTTTACATCATCTGTGGCCCTTATTTCAAATACCTGACTTACATTAACTGTTATTTGTGAGTCTGTTTTGTATCACCGCATGGATCATGCCCGGCTGTCCACAAAACCTGAATGGACAATGGTTAGCAAGACTAAATACAATATTCCTTCTCTAAACTAAATCGTATAAAACAATTTTTTACTAAATATAAAACTATAGGTTCTAAAAAGTCTTTTTTTAAATAAAGAGCCATGTTTTAAATATAGGTTTTCAAATGAATCATGCATGGCTGTCCACAAAAACATGGCCAATGGTTAGCATGACTGAATACAATATTTCTACTCTAAACTAAATCGTTAAAAAATTAATATAAAACTAAAGGTTTTAAAGAATGTTTTGAAAAATAAAGAGCCATGTTTTAAGTAAAGGTTTTAAATGAATCATGTATGGCTGTCCACAAAAAAAAAACTTAATTGCCAATGGTTAGCATGACTGAATACAATATTCCTACTCTAAACTAAATCGATAAAAAATATTTAACTTAATATAAAAATAAAGGTTTTAAAGAGTGTTTTTGAAAAATAAAGAGCCGTGTTTTAAATAAAGGTTTTTAAATGAATCATGCATGGCTGTCCACAAAAATTTAATGGTCAATGGTTAGCATGACTGAATACAATATTCCTACCCTAAACTAAATCTTTAAATATTTTTTTTTATCTCAAAATAAAAATAAAGGTTTTTAAAGGCGTTAAAGAGTATTTCGAAAAATAAAGAGGCAGTTTTTTTTTAAATAAAGTTTTTATTAAAGGTTTTGCTGGGAGGTCTAGGTTTGGGAAAAATAAGATGAGGGGATGGGGAGGCAAGCCAAAAGAAGATGCTTCCTTTTAGCAAACTGTAATATTTTAAAATAACAAAATCAGTACTAAAGTGAATCATTTACCTTCCTCTTGATTGGTTAATATGCGATAGATCAGCCTGATGAACCAAGGATTTTGTCGGGCCCAACCGAGAGCCGCGAACCACATCTGCCAATCGAGACTTGGTTGATGAGGAGCTGAAGTTATAAATTTTAATTTACGAATTTTACGAATGATTTCATAAAAGACTTATCTCTTTCGACAATTTAAACATGGGAACATGCTAGATCAAACTCTTCAGGAACAGCATTGTGGTAATTTATTATAAAAAAGTCTCGAAGCGTATTTTTACACTATTGTATACACCTTAAATGACTATTACTGGAAATAAATTTTGGTTGGTCAAACAATTCAAGATATCTGGTTCAATCCAAACCAAATGAACAAGATTCGGATGTTACTATTTATGCCTAGATGTCAAAAGGAAGAAAATGAGCAACAATAAGTCAGAAACATATTTGGTGGCTGGGATATGGTGGCACCTAGGTCTGACAACATTAAATTCAGCATCTTCTCAACAGGTATTTATTTTAATGTACTTTGGGTGGTACTTTTTCTCATGTATGCAGACTAAATAATTTTTTTTAATCTATGCATATTTTGAAAGACCTATTTTCCTCCTTTCGGGACATCGGGGAACACATCAGATCAGTATCAGAAAAATCTGAGATGGTCGTCTGGCATTCCTCTTTGACCAGCCTGTCACAATATTTTCACAAAATGAGATGAAATGTACTAAAGGCAATATTCCATTGAAGTCCCAAATTAATGAATAACTAAAATAACATCAGTGTTCTCAAACCAAACAGGAAAGCAATTTTTTTTGTGATTCTGAATACTTGACAACAACTGCAGGAACAGCAGAGATGTCACCTGGCTTGTATTTAAATTCATATGGCTGAAATTATACCAAAAATGACCAAAGGAAAAATGATTTACAAAAACAAATACTTTAATAGCCATGTGCGTTCTGTCATCTCTGAAAGGCTGAATGTTAATCTCCAACCGTTCTGATATGCCGGTTCATGGAGCTAAGTTGAACATTCGACACTGTAATGGTATATGTGTGTGGAGCAGAGTCACTATATTAAATATGAACCATAAATACCATATATTAAAGTGCTGTTATCACGAAATAAAACATGCTCAAGAGCACTGTACAAAAGAACCAATACCTGGAATATAAAATTACCAACGTAAGAAAACCTAAAAGTAATAACAACAGCAATAAAAGTAAAGAAATGATATAAGACAGGGTTATAAACCACAATAAAGAATATAAAAATAAAAATATACATAAAATGGGCACAGTAATGTGGATAAAACAGCGAATAAGATTAATGCCATACTCAAGCCTAAAAAGATAAGTTTTAAAATGCTTCTTAAAAGTGTCAATAGTGATTATAGAGAAACACTGTGATTTGACAGTACCTTCCAGTGATTTCAGGACTCAGCTTAGGAAGGACTTACCATCCTCTGTCGGGGAAAAGGTGAATCAAATTCACACTGGGATTATACCGTGTGATTTTGATTTGATTTTATTCAGCAAATTATAATATATTACAATATAAATTTCGCACGTACGCGATACCTTAACATAAAATAAAATGACAAATCGATGAGATTCAAAACATGATAGTTGGACTTTGAACGCAAATAGGATTTCACGTCATTTCTACTGGTGTAGCAAAGCAACCTTGTTAACTATTAGCCGAAGTGCACCATGTTTCACTTATGTAGAATATATAGGCCTATATACAAACATAAATATAAACGCAATTGGTGTGCTAAAGAGTGTTCTGGATGTATATAGATTACAATATTCCAAAGTAATAGAAATAAATTCATCTACGTATAAAAAGGTATTATGTGACCTGCACCAGCGGTTTTTTCTTTGTGTGTGCAGTATAGGCCCATTAAATACTGCCATTTTATCATTTATATTTCATTTTTATGGCATGACAACGTGCAGGGTAGCAAGCAATCTTCATGTTAAGCTTTTAATATACGACTAACAGTGGATCAATTCGCAACGATAGAACCGAACTGTGAGACTTATATGTTAAAGCATGAACCTATTCTGATATAGCGCCATGGTTGATGTAGCATTACAAACTTTTACCGTATATGTCATATTATACCGATATATAATCAAATAGTCTTTCTCGGAGTTCTAAACTTAACTACTGTTGTATGACTATACCGGCAGTTTTAAAGCTTAAAAAATTGCAGATAATTGTGATGGCAGGTTTAATATTACTGTCTCTATTGACCCTTAAATATATGATTAGTTTAAAAAAAAATAATTCTAACAAGAAGAACTGCATTTCCATGTAATATATACTTAATCTGGCCTTTTGCAAACGCACTGTGGATTCTCGGAAAACCGACGATTGAATTGCTGGAAAGTGATGCATGGTGTCATATTGTAAACCGGAGTGAATATTTTCCCAGTGTTGATTTGCCCTGAAGTACAGAGAATATGCAGAACCCCGTTCACCTATACAGAGTCTATTCATTCTTGCATTTATTTCTCATGTATTAAATGTGGTGGTTTTCTTTCACGAAAAGAACACTTTGATTTTATGAACAGGATGCGATGTTCATGCTTTTTCACAAAAAGTATGTCATGGTCGCTTGTTAAGTTTGTTTTCCAAAATAGTGGGGTCTATGGTATCCACTTTTCCGCCCATTAATCCCGTTTCCCACCCCTTCCTCCCCTCCCAATGCTTGTCCGTATTTAACTTCCTGGTCCGTGACATGGAGTTCACAAGCAATCAGTTGAACCTCTGCCAAACATGTATGTATACAATAACTTTTTAAACATGTAAGGAAAACGAAACTAACTGCTTCATACAACTGAAAAGGCTCTGACGTCGCACAGTGATCCTATAAAACAGAGGCCTTACTTATGAGCATGGCATTCAGACATAACTTCTAATGGAATCAACGAAGCGTTAAAAAAGGTGAATTCTCAGAAAAGCAGGATACGTTCTGCTACAAGCTCAAGATGTACACAGGTTCGTTAATTTTTATTCATTTGAATTACAATAAACAGTTTATTTATTTAGTATCGAATTAATATAAATTACATCAGGTTTTCAGAGGATGTCTTTGTTTCGTATGTCAATTTTAAGTTATACTCAAGTACGCTAGTCAAATGTAAGAAGGCCCGGAATCAATCTTAGTTGCCATATCGGGTGACTTGTTACCTCAAAAATATATATTCTACATTATGTATATCGAAAATCTTAGCTACATATATGAAACCAATTTACTTTCTACTGCGTTTTATAATCAGTTCGAATGAATTAAAGCTTATATTTTGTGTAGGATGCCTGGGATAGTGTTTAATTTAATGTGAATAGTCACATATGCTTGTTGGATCTATTCTGCCAGATAGGCTGAATTTACAGATTAGTCAAGTCCCAATATAGAGACCCTAATATCTACTGAACCCAAGTTTTACGTACCTCTCTGAGCACCATCCCACAAGCTATATACCCAAAATTTTGCTTTTCGGGTTGTACATGCAGCAAACTTAGGCGGGGCATATGTATCTTGGGGTTCTAGAGGATTGTAGTGTGATATTGCTTGTACATTTCCTTGCTTCCATCAAATAGGATGCATCAGTTAATTGTAGCAAAGTTTAAAATGTAAACTTTATAACAAAAACATGATTGATTCGCATCTAGCCATCCCATAATGGTCCAGCCACGTATCTAAATCAGCCAGGGAAATTTGAATTACACCTACCGCAACCTCCCCCTCCCCCCCCCCCATCACACACACATCCTTGAAGTCATGTGCACCTCACTGCTCGGAACCACCGTGGCACCAGCGAGTCGGTAAAGACCTATCCACTCGATAATTTCAATTCAAATCACTTCAACTTTCTTTCAACCAACACTGTTCAAAGAATTTACAATGATCTGTTTAGACAAGAGACTTAAAACAAAATAAATGTTTGAAGGGATTAAACAAGGAAACTACTAAAAGCTTGTGGGATAACAAATATTATCGTTCCCTAACCTCATTTGTTAGACTTTTCAGCTTAATGCGTTCTTTGTTTCCTGTCTAGAATTGAACAAACTCAATGCCACAGCTGCAGAAACTGTTTGGACTTTGTCTTCTACAGGTAATGTACCGTTTTATAAATCATTAAAATCGTAAATATAATGCACGAAAATTCCCAGTATGAAATCCTTGTACGGCGACTTATCAATGAGGTTTCAAATCAGAATGAAAGTAAGCAGTAGAAGGATCAGATAAAACAGTCCAATATTATCTAACCTAACATTAATCTAGTCAAGTAGAGAAACCAGTTGTAAACAACATAAAACAGTACTAGAAATAGACATGTTGATATACATTGAACTATGCATGCATATCATGACCGCGGGCAGCCGTATTGTGAACTTAAGAAATGGGACAACATCTGTATCTTAAAGACCCTGGTATCCAACGTTCTTTGCTTGGTGACCGGTACTGTGATCATCTTGGCGACCCTCCGGTGGCGGATGCTATACCCTGGGAATTTACGGGGAGGGGAGGGGTATGCCCCTGCCTTGTGAGAAATATTTTAATAGGACTAAGAACGTTGAGGTGCAGAATTGAATTTGGGACATTGGTTGCTATCGGCTCATTGAACCAATCGGCGGCGTTTGTGTCTTGCAAAATGACTCATATGTTGCCTCGGACGACAATAGTACCCTTCGTGGTTAAACTGATATTATTATTATCATTATTATTGTAACGTATGGTAATCAATACAAGTTTCGGTGACATATCCTTGTGAGGGTACCGTCACCCCTAGATAAGATTACCTTCATGATCAGATTTCCAAAAAAAAATTGTTTGTTTAGAACAGTACTTAAGTCTTATGTATAGAGGAACGACATTGAAAACCAATGTAGCCTATACTGCCTGTTTACAAACGATTCTGAAGTGTATACTTTATAAATTAAGGAGACAAGGGGACAAACAAGAACATCAAAATATGACCCTACCCCACCCCCTCCTCAAAAAGCATATGTTATGCTTAGGGTTCCTCTAAGGGAGGATTTTAGGCGAAGTCATAATGTTGATAAGTATAGTCAATGAGAAAGCAAATATTTGAGTGCTGGTAAGGTATCTAAAGATTTCGGTTTTCAAGATGTTTACCATTAAAACAAGATCATTTTTCTGGGATGTTCCTTTAAGGTTTAAGTGCTGATAAAGTCGGCTCTTCGGTATACGCCATAATGTTAATCCTTTATTTTTATAAATCGTAATAACTTGACCGAAAAAAATGTATTTCAATGTATTTCAATCTATAAAGACATTCAACATCAATTAATTCATTGATACCCCATGCATTGATTCCCTTGCGTTATCACAATGATAGAAAAAGATTATGGCAAATGTCTCTGAATTTTTCGGTTCAATGGTTAAACCGATATTATTAATAACATTATTACTGTAACGACTACCCCAATAATTCTAACCAATATGGAAAGGTAATAACACAGCAAATGGTTGTATATTATTGGCATGCGATGTAATAACCGATGCATGCCTATATGATATGCACATTAACATGTTGAACGCGCGCACAAATTTTGGTTATATTTTTCGGGCAAGTCGTTACAGCTCCCCCCCCCCCCAATCAAATTGGGCTCCTACGCCTATGTCCCTAGCCCCAGGGTGCTCTAAAGTGCGGAGTTAGAAACAAAAATCATAATTTGCACAATCGTTCTATTGAATTATTACGGTCACTTTCTCGAATGTTATTTAAAAAAATGTGGCATGCAGCCTATACATAATAACCTTCATGTTTTCGTTCAAACAGGTGACCCGGGCGGTTCAGATGCTCCGTTTGATGTCATAGGCATTATAATCATCATAGTAATTGTCCTATGTTGTTGTGGCTGTTGCTGTGCTGCCTCTGACGACGATCATGATTCCGGAAGATCCTCTCGCCGGACTCAGAGTGCGATAGTCATCACCGAAGTTACGGCATTGGTGATTGAATAATAACCCAAGTTGTATTACGTTGTATCTTAAGATGCATTTTCCCATGGGGTGCAGCCGGGAAACATGCCATCCCAGTTTTGTGAAGTAACCTTAAGTGCCCTTTTAATTGATCAAAAGTTCCCCTCCCCCTTCTTGGTAACAAAAAGTATTATTTGTCTAGTTGATATCGTAAAAGTGCTGTTGTTTAAGAGGTGACAGAAAAAAGGGAAGTAAAAGCATGTGGCTTTTGTTGAAAATCATTCAAATGCTGAAATTTGTGATACGTGCTGCCGAGAGGATCCGTTTTATTCGAATTGTTCTAATGTAACTTTGTTGGTTTGTTTAATTACCCCTCACATCAAAGCCACATATGTCGCTGCCTCTCGGATGTTGTGCCCCGTTAGATTAAACACTCTTCCACAGCCCGTGTCTTGTTGTGGCCATTTATAGTTGATGTACAGCGTAACCATCTATTTCGTTAGCCTTCAAGTTGGTCTTTTCGTGTCAATTTGAGCAAAGCTATGTATTACTAATCACATAGTAAGATGCCTAAGTAAACGAGGTTGTACTTACATTCATTTGATAACCTGCATTAAGTGAGTTGCGGGGGCGGCGCTGAGGACGAGGCAAAGGGAGGGGTTGTGGATGACGGGGTAGGATGCAGAAGTTCCCCTCCGTTTGAAAAAAAACCTCACCTTACAGAAATGATAGGCCTACCATCAAAGGTCTGGGACTGAAGTGGGCGATCCTGGATTGAAGTAGTGGGGTTTTTTCCACACTTAGTGGGATGCTAATTTACCTTACTTCATATGTATGTTTGAGGAGATAAGCGGTTTAATTTTGAACGTATTACTTATTAAATTATCATTGAAATACTTGAAGACATCGATATTTACGTCGTTTAGCCTAATAGTATGGGATTGATTATTTTAGAGGGTAGTACTGGCTTGATATGTTTTTGGTAAGTAAATTCAACTGTTTCAGGGATATGAAGAGACTAAACAAATACCGATATTATTCATGTGTAGCCTACTTACTCCTCAAACTTACTATGTTGAACTTTATATCAAGTTTCGAACTTCATAAAACGTGGAGAGTATTGTGGAGAGAATACGTTGCTTAAAACTGCAATTTTGCGATTACCTTTGCTGTAGAGTTCAAATGGTACGGATACAAAGTTTGAGAAATGTACTGCCAATTTTTTAGAATGTTCTAAATGATAGCCACTACAATATGTTAACCACAGGAATGTAGCACCTGGCAACTATCACATTGTACAAGATCAAGCAAGAGTGCAATTTGTGCTCGAGTAAAATTTCTAAGTACACCTAATTAGCTCTATAAATATATATTAGGAATTGTTATCTTTAAATCATTGTGATTAAATGGCAGAAATGAACGAAACGAATTGTCCAGTTGGTCTTTGAAGTTTGTGCCAACGTCGGAAAAAAATCCTGTGACCCACTGCAGCAACAGAGTGCTTTGTTCTATCATTTGCTTCCCGAGAGGAAGAAGCTACATTGCCAACACAGGAAGCTAATGTACTCGACACGTAACTTCATAACACAAGGCATTTCGCTGATAATCTATCCACTGATTGCTACGAGACATGTAATTGATGGCGTAAAATAAACGTAAATGAATTGTTAATGACCTGCATTGTTACTACAAACATTACTGCAGATAAACCTAACAGTATTCTCCCTTGTATATTTACTGTGACTGCTTTGTTACTGCAAACGTCACTGTAGATCAGCATAACTGCATAGTTATTGCATTATTACTGTAACGGTATTGTACTACACATATTACTGTAGATCGGCCGATTGCAATATTATTGTAATGGTATTGTTACCATAAACATAACTGCAGATAAACGTTACTGGATTCTCCCTGTATTTGACTGTAAATGCATTGTTACTGTAACGGCTTTGTGACTACAAATATTACTGCAAATAACGGTAACTGCATTCTCCGGTATTTGACTGTAACTGCATTGTTACTACAAACATTACTGCAGATAAACGTTACTGAATTCTCGCGGTATTTGACTGTAAATGCATTATTACGGTAACGGCTTTGTGACTTCAAACATTACTGCAAATAAAGGTAACTGCCTCCCCCCTGTATTTTACTATAACAACATTGTTACTGCAAACATTACTGCAGATCAACTTAACTGCATTGTTACTACAAACATTACTGCAGATAAACGTAACAGCATTCTCACTGTATTTTCGTCTGTGATGGCTTTGTTACTGCAAACATAACTGTACGAGATCAACTTAACTGCATTGTAATACTGTAACGGCATTGTTATTACAAACATTACTGCAGATAAACATAACTGCAATCTCTCTGTATTTTTACTGTGACTGCCTTGTTACTGCAACTTTACTGTAATTGTATTGTTAGACCAAACGTTACTTTAGATACACGTAAATGCATTGTTACTGTATCGTTACTGCATTGTTTGGTGCAGTTTCGGGAATATTTAGATCGACAACGGGGGATGTACATCCCACATGCATCCTCCCCCGTAACTTGCTATATTTGCGTTTGGGAGGAACTGATGATTGGTTGTAGACAAGGACATAGCCAATCTGAGTGGTGTGAGGGACAAAGACACCCCCCCCCCCGCTTGTATTCTGACATATAACTTTCTATGACACTATATATGCTCTACCCTCCAATTCCAGTTCGAATTCTTGGGGACCGGGGCACACAATTTGCTGACCTATGCTCTGGGGAAAGGCCTTTGAGGAAAATTGTTTCGGTAATGACCCTGATGCAAAATAGTGCTATAACTTCCATCATTACAACTACATTTGTGTATATGAATTTGCGAAGGGAGGGGAAATGGCCTGTGTTCCCATTCTCCCTCTGGTGACGGCCCTGTATAATTAACGATATCAATCATTTTCTAAATAGTGCGTGTTGATAGGTTTACGCACGTATCTCATATCTGTACACATTGACCCATGCAAATAGAGATGCTGTGTTTTTACTGAAAATGAAAATCAGGTTACATACGACGTACGAAATTTTGAAAAGTGTCATTTACTGAAGCATTGTTCAGGGGAAATTCTACTCAAGTTTTCGCCTGAAAATTCAATATATGAAATTATGATAAAACGATTTGAAGATTCAAATTAGACTATCTTTCTGAAGTGTATGGACCTATTTTAAAAACACTATACTGATAATGTCTAATACATGATAAAGAGGACAGCAACCGTTTTCCTCATGATTCTGAGAAGAATTTAAATATCACGATTTTTCGCCAAAATTTGAAGAAGAAAAAAACAATCATAAAAACCTTACAAAATGATCAAATTTGGACGAAAAGTCGAGGTTTCCAAATATCAGTCTAAATATTTACAATGGATTCATGTGGATCAGAAGCATGTTCCCTTACAAAATGATCGAAAATGATCAACATTCCGAAGAATCTCAGTAGGCTAATCTTCAGTCCGCTAAACCTCAGTCGGATGACCCTCGGTGTGCTGAACTTCGATAGGCTGTCCTTCAGTCTGCTCAAATTCAATAGAGTAACCACAGCGTACATATATTCAGCTGTGTTACTGGTCGAAAAGAGTCCTAGCTAGCAGTATTATTCTAGACTGCTATTCCTGCATGGAAACCAATGTAGATGTAAAGGAGGTAATGGTATTGTAGTGGAGTGAAATTTTGTTGTTTGCACCTTTGAATATTTATATGTGTTACGTAATAGTCTGTTTGTAGCGTTAGTTTGTGCACATAGCTTTTGCACGTGTTTTTGTTAGTTATGTACCCGCTGTGATAATGGCCAGCAGCGTCTCTACAGAGCTCCGGGGTTCGCCTCGTAAACCCCTTAGTATTTCGTAAATGTTATTGCTTTATAATAATACCCATATCTGGACTGTCTGGAGTCAGTGAGGAGATGTCCCCCTTCTGAATATCCACAACACTAACCAACGTACAGTAAACAAACGTACATCACTTACGGCCATAGCTTAATCTCGCAGCCAGGTACAGCTACGATCAGGTGATCACTCAGAAAAGTCAATGTGAGTAATGGGTGACACGCAACACCACTGAAATAAAAGTCCCCTATTACTAAAAGTATACGAGCGCCCCCACCTTTAACTATTACCAAACCTACGCTCTTCATGCGGTCGATCTTGCAATGGATATTTGTGTTCCTGTGATCGTTGACAGCTCTTTGTGTTCTGACAAAGCAACGTGCTACCGCGGAAGTACATGTTTGACCCGGAAGTACATGTTTCGCGCAAACCCGGTTCTACGGATTTCGGTTCGCTGCTTCCATGTATGGATCTTATCGGCAAAATTCGCAGACATCGCAATGTAATTCGGGTTTACGAGTATCGTAGATCGATAGAGGATACATTAGATACTCAAATACGATCATCTTCGGAAAGAAACGAAGATTTTACCACTATAACAGTGCATTTTCTTTTCGACGAACAACGCAAAAGGTAAGTCAAATCGAGTCGAAGTTTATCGTTATGTGACTTTCGCGTCTTAGACAACCTTTTACCGTAAAAATAGCATTTTTGTAATATTTAAGTTTAAATCTTACTCATATTTGTCAGAAAAGTTGTAACTCCCCCGAAAAGTGTGATTTTTTGGTCAACGAAAAATGGTGCCCCTATGTGGTTTTGGTTGCCCCAAATACCTGTATCCTTACGTACATAATACACAAATACACGAAAGCACCATATCAAGCACTCTTTGGACCGGGCAAGACGCATTATGGAACTCTTCTACATTGTTCTTAGAGTTCATTTTAACCATCGGTTGGGTGATCTAAGGCGTGCTGCATGGATTAGGGCCCAAAGTTATTTCGTGGTCCCGTTACACTCATTAAAGAAGTAACGATTTAGCGGTCATTTAAATTGGTCAAGCACTCTTTGGACCGGGCAAGACGCATTAGGTACCCTTCTACAATGTCCTTGGACTTCCTATGACCCATTGGTTTAGTGGTCCAGGGCGTGCTGGTCTTGACTGGGGCCTAAAGATTTTTGCAGGTCCATTTACATTCATTAACGAAGTGATGATTTAGTGGTCAGTTTAATTGGTCAAGCACTCTTTGGGCCGGGCAAGACGCATTATGGTACCCTTCTACATTGTCATTAGCGTCCATATGACCCATTGTTTACGTGGTCCAAGGCGTGCTGCTTGGATTAGGGCCCGAGGTTTTTTTCGTGATCTCGTTACACTCAATAAAGAAGTAATGATTTAGTGGTCATTTAAATTGGTCAAGCACTCTTTGGACCGGACAAGACGCATCATGGTACCCTTCTACAATGTCTTTAGAGTTCATATGACCAATTGGTTGGGTGGTCCAAGGCGTGCTGGTTTTGATTAGGGCCCAAATGTTTTTATTTCAGTTCATGTTACATTCATTTAAAAAATTGTTGATTTAGTGGTCATTTTAATTGGTCAAGCCCTCTTTGGACCGTGCAAGACGGATAATGGTTTCCTGCTACAATCTGTTAAGAATTCATATGACCCATTGGTTAGGTGTTCCAATGAGTGCTAGTCTTGAATAGGGCCTAAAGTGATTTTTTCAGGTCCCATTACATTAATTTAAGAACTTATGAAGTAGTGGTCATTTTAGTTGGTCAAGAACTATTTGGACCGGACAAGATGCATTATGGTACCCTTCTACATAGTCATTAGAGTTCATATGACCGATTAATAACCTCTTTCCAGGACCAAATGTTGAACATCTTGTAAGAAAGCTTTTGTCTTGCCAGAGGTGTTACGTCGATACCATTGTCGAATACGTAATTGAATAGGTAGCAGTTACTCATTCGCGAATGTCGAATGAGGAACGGGGAATAAGTATCTAACTTCACACCGGTATATCCTATTACGTGCAGCCTAGCTCTCATGATATGTCGACTATGATGTAGCTAGTGCTAGATTTGCAACGTCTCATATTTTTCGTAAACTTTCTATTCGGCATAGATTCCCTTCATTTTTTGCGTTAATATGGAAAAATCAGGGAGTTGATATGTCACGGTATTACTTAGTGCTACTTTATAGTTAAAAATTCGAGGGCATAGCGGACAGTAATATTTCTAGGCCTAATAATAATACTTTAGTATTTTCTAATGTAATACTTCAAGTTTTGTACTAGGGTTAGGCCCTAGCCTAGTTTTAGTAATATTAGTAATAGGCATAGTCTAATCCAATTTTAATAATGGCCTAACGCTTATAACCTTTAGTTCTTAGCCTACGCCTTCTTGTCCTTGGGTAATATTTCTTAGGAACCTGTGCTTGAAAAGATTTGGACTGCATAAGATACAAAAGTAGTAGACCGCCTTTGTACTTTGTATAATTTAAGGGAAGCTGGTCACTTCGCCCAACAACCATTTCGCCAAACTGCCATTTCGCCCAACCTTACCATTTCGCCCAACCAGCCTGGTCATTTCGCCCAACCAGCCTGGTCATTTCGCCCAACCAGCCTGGTCATTTCGCCCAACCAGCCTGGTCATTTCGCCCAACCAGCCTGGTCATTTCGCCCAACCAGCCTGGTCATTTCGCCCAACCAGCCTGGTCATTTCGCCCAACCAGCCTGGTCATTTCGCCCAACCAGCCTGGTCATTTCTTATACGTTCGGGAATTGTTAACGTTACAGGATACGAACCGAATATTAAGGAAACTTGAATTCCTTTAGTTTGTATAACTTTAGTAAGGAAACGTTCGGGAATTGTTAACGTTACGGGATACGAACCGAATATTAAGGAAACTTGAGGATGGATCAGTGTTTTAGAGGTTAGGTTTGATAGGAAACGTTGGTTTTCTTCAATATTACGGAAGGGTTTATTATTTTATTTATTTATTTCAATTTAATAAAGAAACGTTCAGGAATTGTTAGTCGGGAGGATGGATCAGTGTTTAAGGGGTTAGGTTTGATAGGTTTTTATGGAGACCGATTCCCCTGTTTTTGTTAGGTTAACACTATGTAGAACTAGATAAACACCTAACTGCTGTGAACAATACCCTTGATAAATGCCTGGCGGACTTGATGGACCTTTGTTTGTATAATAAAATAACTTCCAAAGTAGTGTAATCCTCCCGTTATACCCGAAATAACTGCTCAGACTCCGATCGTATCGAACGGACATCACTGTATTTACCAACCACGAAGAAATATAACCCAAAATAAATCAAATTGAACTAGTGAAATAGAGAAAGTAATATTATTCTGACTGAATATGAGTAAAAAATGGTTGGGTGAAATGACCAGGCTGGTTGGGCGAAATGACCAAGCTGGTTGGGCGAAATGACCAGGCTGGTTGGGCGAAATGATCAGGCTGGTTGGGCGAAATAGCAGTTGGGCGAAATGGTTGTTGGGCGAAGTGACCAGACAGCTAATTTAAGGTCATGGCCTATTATGAGTATTATTACTACTGGCCCAGCAGTACTACAGTAGCTGGACTGGGCGAAAATTTCCTCCATCCTGGAATATATATGACATGAAAAAAAGTTATTCCCAAAAAGAAGGAAAGTTTCATTCACTATTAAAGTCGCTTTGTTATGTTGAATAATGACTGTTACAAAATGCAGTTCCACTGGTATTAAGTATTAGCTCAACCCCCCCCCCCCCCCAAAAAAAAGTATTCACCTACTTTACTGTACGTACCTCATTCTTAAGGTGAACAGAGAGCTTTCCAGAGTTTTTACATCACCATGTATATTATCCTCATATCTGAAGTCTTCATATAAGAGTTTATTTATAGAAATCTGTTGATAAGTGTAGTCTCAAAATTCTTTTTAATACTATATATATATATATGTATATATATATATATATATATATATATATGTATATATATATATATATATATATATATATATATATATATATATACTGTATGTCAGAAGCAGAAGAGTGAGAACTTGAAAAAGACACAACTGGCATTTTCTACCATTGTGCTTGCAATAGCATCTAGTCAGCTGCAATTAATTGCAACAAGTGACAAAGCAAGTGATGCTTAGGATGCCTTGCGTACTCCGTTTGAAAGGGATTCTCTAGCCAACAAAATTCAGCTCATGAAAAAGTACCTCAGAACTAAAATGGCAGAGAGCGAGTCAGTTGGAAATAATTTGAAGATTATGAATGAAATTACGGATCGTTTGGCTGCTATTGGTGCTCCTATTTCTGAAGAATACCAGGTTTTTTAAGTTATATGTCAAGCTTGGAGCCATTTATTTACTTTCTACTCTTACCATTTACATTTCTATATTTGTCTTTCAATTTAAATCTTATGCTTTATGTCACAGTTTTATCTCACCATTTCAAAGTTACAAAACTATCCATCCTGCCACCTGAACTGTTTTGCTATGTCATGCCTTTCACTATGCCACCTTGTAA
Organism: Apostichopus japonicus; assembly: GCF_037975245.1. Classification (NCBI taxonomy): domain Eukaryota; kingdom Metazoa; phylum Echinodermata; class Holothuroidea; order Aspidochirotida; family Stichopodidae; genus Apostichopus; species Apostichopus japonicus. Next base: position 18,052,501 of record NC_092567.1, read on the forward strand.
TACCCCTTCCAGTCATAACGCACTTGACATTGTGTGTGAAGTCTTCACAGTATGAAGTGTGATTCATTTCAAGAAGTATTCAAATTTTGTTAAGCTATTCCTTCCGTTTGATCAAAGTATTTCACTTTGAAGTGATCGATGTAATTTATATTTCATGCCCATACTTTCACAGGACATTAAAACATTAAAATCTTAAAGTGCCTTATTGTTACAGCTACAAGATCAATAAAAGACCAGGCAACTCTATTTCCACTGTTGACCAAGGAGATGCTTCTATGATTGAGTGTCTCATATCTTATGTAAGTGAGTAATCCAGCAGCAATACTATATATTTATTTACATCTGTAAGTCAGAATAGACTGTAAACCTATGTTAGTATGTATACGATATCAAGTATAGTTACAAATCTACGGTAGACCCTACTGTGTTTGCGTATGTTCTTCGATCACATGTAGTGTGGTGAGCCGCTCAAAGTGAAGTCTTGTGACAAACGTCTAATCTCCGATAAGTTCAACCCATGATAACTTTCTACAGCACTGCCGCTGAAAAATAATAATGGAAGGTATACCGAATTCTGAAATATAAAGTTTGAAAGCTCTTGGAACGCGGCATTGATACTACTCTTAACAGCAAAATGCTTTTCCCATAATTTTTGTTAAAGTTATATCATACATGAACTTTACCAACAACTACATTTGTGTTTCTTTTGAACGTTCAGTGAAAAATACGTTGAAATGTTGTACATGCATTACATCGACTGTTATTGCGCAATCTATTGACACGAATAAAGATCAATTTCAAACATTGATATCACGCAAACCAATACTTAAACCAGTGCCATTGCCGGGGTGACAGTACAGAGTGTTCCCTGTAAAAAGTGGTCGCTGGGACACTTTGTACCAGCAAATTTAGTCCGGTCAGACATTATCTGCTGAAAATTGTGTCCCCACCTCCCAGCAAATTTAGTCCGTCCGGACGAAATGTCCTGGTACAAAATGTCCGCAAATAATTCATAGTATATTTTGTCCCGCATACAATTTTGGCAATTTGACAATCAAAAGCCAACTAAGTTCGCTATATCAATCATTAAAACAGATGCATACATAGTTTGATGTTACAGGAAATAAATGAGACGTTGTGCGTTGCTACAAAACAAAAAATAGAAGGAAAAAAGTAAAACTTTAGAGTCTTCCATCTGTATAGATATTAATCATGTTTTTGTTGTGATTGCTGCTTTTTGATCCTCCGTATATGTTGCATATGTTGTGTTCGGACAATTCATTGCGTTGATAGTCAACTTTACAGAAGATTAGATCGCATCAACCCCCCCCCCCAACGGAGGGTGGGTACGGGATAGGGCAGGCAACAGTTACAACAAAAAATTATAATTGCAGAGGTAAAATATTACGAACTAAAAGTAGTTCAAACTTCACTGTAGCCATATTTCCTCAACGCAGTGGGTACGATTGGTTAATTATGGTAACTGTACGTTATGGGTATATGAGAGTTGCCTAGCCAATACGAAATTTCATCCGTGCATATAGCTCATTATAGGATGGGAACCGAGGGTGTTTTCAAGTTACATCCTAAACGGAATCGGAAATGTTGTTTACAACTCTCAGTCCCATACACAGTTGGGATGGTAAGTTATCAATTTGTGTCAAGGGGAGGGGTCTTGCTAAGTCCATGACCAGCTATCTGTGATGAGCTCCAAAATATTTTTGTTTGCTAATAACAACCGTGAGGTAGCAGGAAGACACTTCTGAAACCTTGAAATGTTATCACTGCCCCAACCCTCTCCGTACAGGCCTGAAACCTGTTCCTTGACTTTCATTAACACTTTATTGTTTACTCTTTTACACTTCATTATTTTTCTCACTCAACCGCCGAGTCACGGTTTACTCTCTCTCTCAAAAGAGGTGGAAGGACCATTCCCCCCTGCCCCCTGAACCGCGTTGTGATTGCCTTGCGTGAAGCAAATATTCCTTTGTTTAGACAAATGGCATTTGAACCCAGGCAATTCCAGTGATAAAGGTCCGTTGTTTCTAATTATGACATCTTTCTTAATGGAAACAAAATGGTTCAAATTAGAACAGATGTATGAATAAGGCGTAAGGCTCTACATCCCCTAAGAAATATGGCAGGGTGTATTTTCCTAACAATAGCAATGCTTATCGAAGAGGGCAGTAATACTTGTATTCTATCAACAATGTCAGCCACTACCTCTCTCTCCATCTAACACCTCGCCCGATTCATTTATCATCAATTTACAGCCAATACGTTCAGTTTGCTCGGAAACACAAAATCCTCTTCAAAAGTGATGCAAACATATAAGAAAGCCAAATACAAAGCCAAACACAAAGAGGAAGGAATAAAACAAATAGGTAAGACCAGGTTGCGATATGCTAGATTTTGTTGTCTCATAATGTTTCTCACACTTTAAATACGTCATTCTTGTAGAGATAAGTTTGTTGAAAGACAATCAGAGAAGTAAACATCAAAACATAAAACTGGATGATAGTCACAAACATAATATTCTGAATCTATATCAGCCTGGGCAAAGAGTGAAACAGTGATTATACATGGGATGATTCATGAGGAAATTGAACTGGAATGATGAATCTCCCCTTGTAGCTCTGAGGCAACTTAAGATAATAATGCTTTCTAGAACATCCTTCAAGCAGGGAGGTTTGACTTAATTAGAATGGGATACTACTGTCACTCTTCTTGGAACAATATGTACTTGAAACTCTCATAATCCACATTAAGAACATCCTCTTGGGAATTTGGTCAAGACCTCAAAGCCATGCAGAATTTTCCCTATAGAATTTCCCACTTGAACTGCTTTCCACACTCGGATAATCTTTAAACAGTAGGATTACCTATATAATGCTTTAATGTGCAACTTGATACCGCCAAAAGTTTAATCTTGATTTTAAATGAAAAATAAAATGGCCGTTTCTGATGTATTTAACGGGTTTGTCGTTAAAACTAATACAGGACTCCATAACACGAATAAAAAGTTACAACAGGAAGCAGACTATGGTCGATTATATTTTACTATGAGAACTTATCTTAAACACAATTTCCAGAACCAAGAAACAAGATTTCTCATTTTTTATTTAATGAAGTAATGAGGTGATTACAATTTTCGATATATGGATATATATATTTCCACCGAACGACTGGTAGTGTAAAATCAATGGCCTGTCTTTGCTTACACGTGTAGCAGCCGACAAAATTGTCTATCATGATATGTATGTATGTATAGTGATCTTCCCGCAAGCAGGAACTGTTAAAGTGAAAGACATGATTATTGTCGGCAACTAATATGAAGAAATTCATTATTGACACTAACTACAGAAAATTATGAATGTTTCAGATAACTTTACCACATCATCACATCAGTAATGAAATAATAAGTTGATGCTGTAGTCTTTTCAGGCATTGCCTTAGCCTCTGGCCACTTGAATAGAAGTCACACAGTGTTATTATAGTCTATTAGCAGCTGTCACTGAAAGAGGACCAATAAGATCAACACCAACCTGATACGAAAGACGACAGCATTACGGTTTCTAATTTCAAAAAAACATTTACAAGTTGCAGGCTTTGCTTTGACTGTTGTTCTATTCCCATTGCTTCATTCTGTACACAGATCTAGATAAAAAATCGTGGGATGTATGATCGAGTTGAGAAGCCCTAGATGGCAAAACTTTCCTTCCTTTTAGGTATGCAAGAGTTCCATTTTCAGCCAGTTTGAAAGACTGTCTCCGTGAAATCTTTTTCTGTTTTGTTTTGTGAAATCACTTGGATAGCTCTCATCTCTTAGAATATCGGCAATTTGTCTCACGTTTTCTGCTAACTTTTCCATTTTTAGTTGTCGCACGGCAATCGATCGACTTACTGCTAAATATACGGAAATCGAAATGCAAAAAATTTGCTAATAATACGGAAACTGTCACAGTCCATTACTGATTAAATTTTTGCTACTCTAACGTACCTGCTAGGACTGACATTATGTTTAGGAGGACACAATTTACAACAAAATATACGACCTACGAATATTACCCCCCCCCCCCCACCCCTTCGTTTAACCATAGCATATACTGTTCGAGTCTGTACCACCTGGCCTTGTACAATAGGTCCCGGGAGACTAATTGTACTGGTAAATCCAATATAAATTGTTCTAGGGGGACTAGGACAGTATGTATGTACTGAATATGGGGATATATGCAACAGTTTGTACTGCTTCAACCGCATGATTATTACGCCGCCATGTATACCATATGGATTAAAATCGTTTATCTGTGATAATTGTGTTATGTTTGCTAACTGTATTGTGCAGAAGAAAAAATGTGAACTTTGTATCAACATAATTAAAAGCACTTTACATATTTTTATTTACCTACTGCTGTAAAATTCTGAGGGACGGTGGAAGCATAATGTCGGTAGTAGTTATGGCGGGAAGAATACTCCAATGGTTTATGTTTACCTGTGAACTTACTTTTCGACGATCATTGTGGAATTATGTTTTCATAAGCTAGCAATGATTTTTACTTTGAATACTCCAGGCGCTGCTAATTGACATTTTAAGGGATATTGTTATTTGCACAGTTCATGTCTTTATTTTGTCCTTAATAGTTTTAAAACAATCCCTTTAACTGATATATTACTAACTTCTTCACAGACACTTGGTAACACAGGAGGAACTTATCGTCACAAACAACAGCAACACTAGGTTGTGTATGTGCCCCGATTGACTAGGTACCATCATGGATACAATGGTCGCTATGGCTACTGCTGCTTGGAATGGGCTCCTAGGGACTAACCAAGGCAATGGACGATCGACCATATAGTTGGAGTTAAGCACCGTGGTGACGTGTTACTCTATCGAGAAGAAATGAGAGTTCCCGCTATGTTTGGATGTCAGACACATCAATTCAGATACATATGTAAAGAACATCACGTTATTACATACGTTGACGCCCGTGATAACTGCAATGATGGCACAGGTGGGACTACAAAACTTACTAGTGGTGGACCAGGTCAGAATCATATATATGTCGATGTGACGTCTAAATTCAACAAGGGGTTTGATTTGACTGTTTCGGTGTTTGGTCGAAAAAAGGTAATTTTTCCTGAATGTTTCATTCACTGACTCGTAAGCCTACTTGTGTAATTAGTTCAAAATCTCATGATGATAATTAATATGTTATTCTATCATGGACATATTCTCTTCAAACATTATCATACAGATTAGTAAATAAATGACGCATGGAACATATTGCAAGCAGTGTTCCATGCAAGCATGATTTCAAATATTGATGTAATATTATGGATTCGGAAAGACGTTTAATAATCTGTTTTGACTATTTTACATCAGTACTTCGGATATCATCAGCATAACCAGAGAACATAATTGAAAATTGTGGGCTAATCTTTGAGGTGGTCATGATCATTTTGGGACAAAAGCTATTACCGTTTTGCAAAGTATCATCGAAATAATTGAAAAGACACATCAAATAAATTCCACAGTACCGCACAAAACGATCGTCAAATCCTGTTGCAATTCGCAAGATAACCGTCTGAAGCATTCTTAACATTTATCTTATAGCATGCACATGAAACGCAGATATTTACTTTGTTGTATCTTTATAAAAGAATAAAATTAGCTAACTTGATACATTTTAAATGATGTGAAATATCTAAAGCAACCCTAAACACAATAACATATTCCGTTTAGGGTAAAAACGCATGTTTAGGTACTAATTAATTACAATGTATCTGCCATATAGCCTCACGACATGAACAAAGAAAACAGAAAGGAAGGATTTATTCCTATTTTAGAAAAATTATAATTTAATTTAAGAAACTGGTACCATAAGCATGTACTTTCTCATGCTCCTTAATTAATGCTTCCGTTAAACTGTTATTTACATTGATGTTATCTTATTCTGGGAGTGAAATTAGTAGTAAATGAAGGAGTGTCAATGTAAGTAGCAGCACAATATCCTACCTATAGCCAGTCAAACCGAAATAAACGACAAAATTAAACTGTCTTCAATGATTTGTCAAATTTATTTTAAAGTATAACACTAGATTGTGGTACACGAAATTTCTTTCATTGGAGGAGATCGATAATAACTCACTGCTGAAGAGCATTTAATTTTTTTTAAAAACCACAAACATACCTTAGTCAGGTAAAGTGGTATGAGTAATATAGGAGGGACCGTTCGCACCCTTTGAAATACAGATCATTCAGTTTTAGTTTTAGTTGAAGCTATACTCTGATCTGACACCACACATTGTTATCGTGAAGATGTTCAACTTCATATAACCATTTCAGCAACACAAGCTCATAATTTAAAAAACTGCATATCAGTAGTATAGGAGGGACTGTTCGCACCCTTTTGTGGTGGGTAAATGTGGTAAGTGTAGTGGGTGAACTGAAAACTAATAGCGCTCCAATTCGGGCAGTCATTGGTTTTGATAATATGTATACATATAATCAAAGGGGCCTCCAAACACGCACAGGGTGATGCATCAACCCCATTAATTTGGCAAATAATGACGATTTATGTAATGTATATCTATTAGTAAAAGCGACCAAGCTTGGCTTACAACTATTCTTCGCATTGATGCCTTTTAAAACGCTTTGAGGTCACACAAATACCCGACGTAAATATCCAGACTGATCCTTAACCAAATGGTCTCTTGATGGTTAGAAGTAAATCATCTAACCATCTTAAACGAACTTCAATATTTCGGTATAACCTATATAGTTTCAAGTCGTTATATATGTGCATAGCTTTTGCGTAACTTGTCAATCTGTGATATGCCCGAGTGCTTGTGCCCGAGAAAATTGGAATTTTTTATATACTTTGTATAATTAAAAGCAGTTTACATCTTTTTACTTACCTACTGATGTAAAATGTCGGTAGTAGTAATGACGAGAAGTATACTCCAATGGTTGATGTATACTTGTGTATTTACTTTTCGAAGATCTTTGTGGAACTATGTTTCATAAGCTAACAATGCTTTGTTTTTTAATACGCCAGGCGCTGCTAATTGACATTTTAAGGGATTTTATGTTTACAAATTCAATCTACAAGCGGCTCGCTTTTAGCAAGGTTAGGGAACTTCGATTAATTGTGGATGTGTTAGTGTGTCACTTACACATAACGTTTAAACCTTTAAAAACAGTGCCTTCAAGTTTCTCTAGAATATAATTGAAATGAAACGTAAACGAAAGTATTAAATTAAACACACTGGCCGAGTTCTAGGTGCAATCGTTACTGGAGGGATGTCAACATATTGAAAACTTGTTTCACTGCTCGGTTCGTTGTTATTTGCACAGTTCAGGTCTTTATTTTGTTTTTATATAGGTTTGAAAGAACCCCTTTAAATGATATATTACTCACTTCTTCACAGAAACTTGGTAACACATGTGTACTGAGGAACTTTATCGTTACTTACTACAACACTAGGTTGTGTATGTCCCCCGATTGACTAGGGGGACATACACAACACTGTTTGTCCATGCAGTTCATATGAGAGTACATGAAACTGTAGATAATGTGCCGGTATCACATATGTAAATCACATTCGATTTGTTTTTCAGTCATCACCATGTTGGAAGTGTTTGTTGAGGCTGCTGCGGGTGGTGTTGCTGGTGGTGGTGCTGGTGGTGGGGCTGCTGCTGTATGAGATGTGGCTGGGAGAGCCAACGTACTTACCATTGGAATGGGCCATGTGGTGATTGAGACATATAACAAGCTATCCAGTAGACAGAAGGGACAATTCAACCTTACAGTTTGAATTCCGCAGGCTGGGGACGTGGATCTCTATCGAGAAGAAATAAGAGCAGCGCAAGAATTGTTCGGATATCACAAACATCAATTCAAATACCATTGTGAAAAAATGAAGTTACCACATACGTTGCAGCCCGTGATAACACAGGTGGGAGTCCAAACTGATGGTGGACCAGGTCATGATCATGTAATAGTCGAGGTGACTTGCAGGCAGTGTTCCAATCATGATTTCAAATAGTATTGATGGTGATATTATGAATTCGGAAAGGCGTTTAAAAATCGAATTGACTCTTTAAATCAGTACTTCGGATAGCCTCAGTATAGGCAGAGAACAAAATAGAATATCATGGGCTAACCGTTAAGGCAATTACGATGATTTGGGGGTATAAGTTATCAACGATTCGTACTGAAATATTTGAAAGACGCATCGAATTAAAATTCATTGAAACTTGTCGACATGCCACAGTACCGCACGAAACGTCGTCAAATCTTGTTGCCAGTTTAATTTATCAAACAAGTACCATAAGCATGTACTTTCTCATGCCCCTTCTCATGCTTCCGTTAAACTGATATTTACATTGACGTTGCCTTATTCTAGGTGTTAAAGTAATAGTAAAATGAAGGAGTGGCATTGTAAATAGCAGGTCGATTTGTAAAAGTTAGTCTATTCCTGCAAACTGTCAGCTTCTGGAACATTTTATAAGTACTGAAGGCACATTTTATTTCTCTTAATTTGTTAGGATTAAAAAAGTTAATTAAATAACAATTCAATTGTTATGATCATCTGCTTAAGAAGATGAAGTTATTGAAGTGATACATCTTATACTCTCCACACTATTAAGTCTTTAGTTCAATCTAAGCGCTAAAAGGCAGATAGAATGCTATATAGTCTATAAGAATATAATGTGGTGTATTACCAGCGAATAACACGTAAGGTATAATATATTTACATCTAGATCTGGCAATCAAAACTATGGTCAGATTAAAACAAAATTCGAAGAGATAATTTTTATTTTTGCTTCAATGTTTTTTCGTCTTCATCCACATTAGTCTTTAGTATAGTGAGTGGAAATTGTAACCATGTAAATATATAGTCAATCATATTTTTCTTTTCAGTGAATATCAATGTAAATATACAGTATCATGCTACGTACCGACGAGCCTTATTTATATGTTTAAAGGAAACCAAGTCAGAATAGTTATAAACACATTTAATAGAGGTTACAAAGAGACGCGTTTACCTGGATTCATAGGTTTGTATTATATCTATATCATATTCGACAAAGAACTATAGGCTGCTTTTTCTCCTCCTGATTTAATCGTGTTACTGGACCGTTTCAGAGATGAGGAAAAACATTCGTATAATGACGATTATGAATCGACTATCAAGTCAAGAGGATGACTTAAAAGAAAGGGATCTTTAGTACCTGAACGATGACGAACAAGAATATAAGGTTAGTTCAATACTTATATGAAAATTAATGATTGGTATACTTTCACGCCCAAAGACTGACGCAAGTCATTGCTGTTATCATACTGTATTAGAGGAATTAAAGCTAATGCCAAAGAGGGGCAGTTTGGTGTTCTGTAGTATCCATTTAGTAATGTTATGGCAATATTTAATTCCTGGAGAAAATTGTAGTTTTGGATTTGCGAATACTTCCTAAGCATATTAAACAGCACTATTCTAACACGTTCAAAAACATCACAAATTGCCAATCTCGTTTAGTCCTGTTTGAGTTTGGCGGGAGTGAACGTTTCTTGAATGATATGTTGAGCGCAGCGTTTACTGAACAAGAATGGTTTCTTTTATTTTCATATTATCTGATCAATGACGCTTCTCGTCAAAACGGTAGTCAACTGCACAACTATGTGTCCGTCTTTGCCAGTCCAAATCACCAGCAACACTTAACAATATTTATAGACCAGTTCTGGGTCACAGATATTATCACGAGGTTCATATTTATAGACCAAAATGAGAGTATATGAGCCATTAGTTTGAAAGAAGAGTTTGTAATGAAATTATTGTCATATCAGTGTGATGATATTTAAGATTCCAGCAAATTAATATCAATTTGCGCAACTTACTTTGCCATTGACACGCTATTCCACCAAAAATATTTTGTCATTCAGAAAATAATTTAAAGCTGTTTAAAACGAAAATATGGACCTAGGTATTTGTCTCTGCTATTTGTATTGTGATATCGCACGTAAAACATATATTGAATTAATATTTGATTGAGCTGGAATATTTTCTCCATCTTTCCGTCATATTTAGTGTCATCATTGAAATATAATAAGATTAGCTGCTAAACTTTCCATTGATTTAGAACAGTTGTGTTATCATTTGTATAGACCGACACACTTTCAAACCTTAAATACGCTAAATACATATTTCATGATAGTTGTTTCCCTATGGGAAGTTAGTAGGACTATCCTGTGGTTGGTAGAACCGACACAAGGTTGAATCTCTTATTTGGAATAGAGATCAAGCTAGTTTGGAAATTAAATCAAGGCATCGTCGTTCGCAAAGGATTCGTGTCCAATTTAACATTCATTTCAAGCATAGGCGTACGAGGCGGGGGGGGGGGCAGGGGGGCAGACTGCCCCCCCAAATTTCCAGAGGACAAGAAATTCGGGCAAAAGTCCTGAAAAATTCGGGCAGCCTAAGAGGAGAAAAAATATATATATATATATATATCTTTTTTTTTTCTCCTCTTAGGCTGCCCGAATTTTTCAGGACTTTTGCCCGAATTTCTTGTCCTCTGGAAATATATATATATATATATATATATATATATATAAATATGCAGTAGCTTGCCCGAATCTTTTTCAAATTTTTGCCCGACAATTCCATGATTTTCTTTAGTTAGCATCATGATGCCCGAATATTTCCGTGTAACACCACCGTAAGCGCAGTTAATCTGGGCTACCACGCTTTTTGCACGATCATTTTTTTTTCTAACTAGTCAATTCTATATCTGGATCAAGGGCGGCGGAACCGGGGGGGCACGTGCCCCCCCCCTCCACTTTTCCTCAGGTTAAAAATGTGCCTTTTTTCTACATAAAAATTGAGGTGCCTCAAGTTAGCAAGAGGCCAGGGAACCAGAATGAACACTCGGGAAGGGCCGTTTCCGGCCATCTGAGGGGTTTGTAAAACCAAAAATTTTCTAGTACGCTCCGCTCAGATAGTCGTGCATACAACTTTGCAAATCCTGGCTAAGCCTGTGACTTTTAATGAATTTCTGTGGGTCAAACTCAAAGCTATTTCGAATGGAAAAAAATTGTGAAGATATTAACAAGAAAAAAACTCTAATTCGGAAGATTCCTACATTAGCAACTAACATGATTTCACCTCATTTTGTCTCAAAAGAAAACTTGTTCCTTGTTTCCCAATTTGCGCATTGGATATTGCAGTGCTAGTATACATATTTTCCTTTGGGGGGGGGGGGTTGATGAAGTGATGTGTATTACACAAATAAGATAACACAATAAGAGTTATAAAGGGTACTAAATGTAAGGCTGCATCAGTCCAATCGAATTTCTGCAAAGTGCCCTTTGATGTCGGTGCCCCCCCCCCCAGATTAAAAGTGCTTCCGCCGCCCTTGACCTGGACATCCCCAACATGAGTGTATATTTTCTTTTTCATGGATGGTGGGGGGGGCATGGGCGGCGATCCGTACTTCCGAGTGGGGGGGATATGACCTTGTTGACTATCTAAGCGTAGCGCCACCATGAGTTGGCGCGAAGCGTACAAGAAAATTTTGGGATTTACAAACCCTCTAGATGGCCGGAAACGGCACTTGCCGAGGTTTCCAAGCGGCATATACCCAACTTTAAAATAGGGATTTCATGTCCGAAATATCTCATAATCAGGATCCAAAATACTTTTTTTTTAACTTCGGGTGTTATTTTGGGAAAATTGCCCCTGTCAATCTTGTTTCAGGCGCTACGTTAGAATGTTCGAGAGCTCTTTATATTATTCGATGAAGAAAATGGCCTCATGCAGGCTATTATAGGCCTATACACATGCAATACACAATTACACATAGTTACATTCCTAGGTACCGATTGCTAGGGCATCCAGGTGAAACGTACGTGTATTAACAGGGGCGTCGGAAGCTATTTGGGATTGGTACGGAAGATCAGAGTGTGGCCATCTACCATAATTATCGGGGGGGTGGGGGACGTTTGGAAGGTCAAACTACGCTACGCGCCACCATTGGTTGGCGCGTAGCGTAATGGAGAAAATTTTGAAAAAATGCCTCCCAGGTTGCAGGAAATGGCACTTTCCGAGCTTTTCTTCTGTGCATTCTCCCTTGTCTGTTTTTGTACCCGATTAATCTTCTGAAACACATTTTGAAGTATGTTTTCATTTTGGTTCTTTATTTTTGCCTTTTTTCTTCTTAGTGCTACTTTTTTCTCCTTTTTTTTTTGCGCCGTGAATAGTGGTGCGGCGAACCGCTCCGACACCCCTAATTAAGCATTACCCTGGTAACATGAGATTCTCAGCTGTTCGAGGGAACATGTACGTGTGTAGGCGCTTACCAGTCAAAACGTCCCTTTACCAAAACGTCCCCGTACCAAAACGTCCCCGCTTTTGGTCAAAACATCCCCTTTGGTCAAAACGTCCCCGTAAGTCAAACCGTCCCGTCTAATACATTCATTTACAGTTGTTAATATATATTAATTTTAAGTTATTATTTGGCTAAGTTATCGGCATGCAAGTTGGATTACAGGATTACAGGCGCTAAATAAATCATGAAGGACTATATATCGTTTAGGGCAGAGACGGGAAAGGGGGCTGGGGCTTTAGCCGTAGTCCCCCTTCTATACCATCAAAAAATAAGAAGGCAGAATAAATTCTGGAAAAGGGTAGCAAAATAGGCAAACAATCAAGAAAATCAAAAATATAAAGTGTCTTCAGAAAAGAAATAAACGTATGTGCTGTAGGAAAATATATATATCACTTTCATCCAGCCCGTCTCGCATATTCCAAAAGTAACTTGTTGTACATAAACAAAACAAAAATTCTTTTATATTCCCTTCCCTCAATATCGTATACATTCATTCATTCAGAAACCAACTCGTGTTTAAAAAAAAATCCTATAACCCTACAGCCCTCTTGCATTCCCTTTTCTAGTATCTTACCTCAGAAAATTATACTCAAAAATGTTTCCGCCCTCATAGCCGGCACTTCCCACTCCTAAAAACTGTGTTTTCAACCTAAACTTACCTATCCTTACTCTTTGATTTGAACTAAAAACATCCACACTTGCATTCCAACTGATTATAAAAGCGGGGACGTTTTGACTCACGGGGACGTTTTGACTGCGGGGACGTTTTGGTAAAATGCGGGGACGTTTTGGTCTGAAAAAAGCGGGGACGTTTTGGTAAAGAGACGTTTTGACTGGATACCGTGTAGGCCTACTATAGGGCCTATATGAATACTATGAGGGTGCATATATGTACTATATCAATACCGTGGGCGCAATAATACATTTTGTTGTTATAGGGCCAATGAAGCCTACAGTCAACTATTCTTGCTTTATAAAGACGGTTTATTTGAAAAGATCGCACTGCGTTTATGGTATAGGCGAGAAATGAAGCTAAAAAGAGCCGTACATTCACGATGATGCATAAATGAAGGCATGAAAATATTCTTATTCCTGGCATTTGGTGGGGGGGATATGGTGTATTACATCCCCTCCACCCATTTTCATGGGGGGGATATATCCCCCCATCCCCCCAGGATCGCCGCCCATGGGGGGGGAGTGCCTACAAGCCTAGAAGTACAGGTTTGTCATATTCTTTGTTATATTCTAAACTTTTTTTGTGAGACAAATTGCAGTCTCACCCGACACAGCGACATTATCCCGCCTACGTGTCGTTGAACAATGTATGTTTTTTTTTCTGGAGGTAGCTGAATACTGTGTTAAAATAATAAATTAGGTAACTAAATAGGAGCTTAAAAAATATACTGTCCCATTTTTCCCCTCCAAAGTGATGTTACCATTTTTTCTTCTTCTAATTTACCAAATTTTTGGGGAAGTGTAAATTTCTAAAACGTGAGATTATAAAATACTGAATGTTTAGATGCAACATCGTTTATATTGTATGTTATTAATTATTCTTTATTAAGACACTAGTTATATTTTCATTTATGTATATATGCTTTTTTTGTTTTTTGTTTTCCCTTTCTTTCTTTCTTTCTTTCCTGGGAGTCCTTTACCTTGTTAAGCCTGAATTGGCTTTTTAGAGGACTTCCCTCCACATGTATATATCCAGTGGAAAATCAAATAAATCAAATCAAATCAAAAACTTGCAAGGCCTCAGAAGTGCCGTTTCCGGCAATCTGAGAGGCATTGTGTGCCCAAAAATTTTCTTGTACGCTACGCGCCAACCGATGGTGGCGCTCCGCTTAGATAGTGTCACGGGAACTTTCGGGCACAAAAAGTTCTGCCCCCCAAACTGAAATGGTCCCGTACGCCTATGATTTCAAGGTAAATTGATTTTCATATTTAGTTACCAAGTTTTTAACGTTGGAGATTTTAGAAAAACTGTATCATTGAAATTGAAATGAATCGTAAGAAAATTAAGCAGAAAACACAACTGATTTCCTTATAGGGCGAATTATTTCACGTTCTAAAGTAAGCTTTATCAGTCTCAGCCTACTTTTCCGATATATCTGTCAGAATGTTCATTATTAAATTGAAGTAATAGCGATATATACGACGTATAGCGGTATTCATCAGCCAGATCATTTAAAATAGTAAATGGCATATACAGGGACGTAGCTAAGGCCTGATGATTGGGGGGGTGTAGTGTCTGAAATTCCAACTGGATGGGTTTTGGAGCAAGAAAATTCCGACTGTTGCCTTGTACCCATCCCCCACCCCCCCCCCGTACTACTCGTCAACATTAACATGTCGAACGCGCGCGTAGCGCGCGGAAACTTTTTTCGATACGTTTGTACACAGGCCTCACTTCACAAACTTATTAATCACTCTGGCTAAGCAAGTTAGCAACTGAGTAAAGTTATCTGCTTCTAGGCTACATAGACTACTAACTACAAAAGCTATGTTAATGTAACAAAGGGGAAATTGTTTTGCAACAAATTATATTCGACGACATAGTGAATTACCAAAAAATACAGTGCTTTTTACTAGCACGCTTAATATTGTTTTCTTGGGGGGGGGGGGGCTATTTATCACTCACATGAAAAACTTTCAATTGTGCACTTCATTCCAACTGAGCATTTAGAATGAAGTGAACAATTAAACATTTTGCAGAAAAATGTTGAGTTGACGAGATATGATAAGTTGTCAATTAAACATTTTGCAGAAAAATAATTGACGAGATAGGCTATGATAAGTAATTGTCAATTAAACATTTTCAGAAATTGTTCAATTGCTCAGTTAAAGCAACTGAGCAATCCAACATTTTTCTGATTTTGATAAGATTTTATCTTGTTATCTAAACAATTTACTGAAAAATGTCAACTTATGGGGCAAAGTTTTTCTTATTGATGGCACTTTTAAGCTTCCGTAGATAAACATTGCGCGTTTTAATCGTATACCATACAATGTATATCCTGAACTTACTTGAAACTAGCGCACAGGGTCAACCCAGCCAATAGCAAAATTAATACATGAATTAACCGAATTGAAGCTGGCGAACTTTGTACGGTAGTTCTTTTATTTTTTTTTTTTTTTTAGAGTATTCAAAATCATACGTTTTGTATGGTGGAGTATAAGGATCGCGAGATACAATTTCTCAATGTGACAAGGAAAACGTGGTAAATATCACTGATCAAAGGTCAATTTTGACCAAAAATTTTAGGTCAATCAAAAATTACAAGAATATGTGAAAATGAGAGTGCGACAGTCGGAAAATTAGAGTGCGACAGTTGGAAAATTTAGAGTGCGACAGTCGGAAATTCCGACTGTGGCACTGAAATTTTCCAACTATCGTCAGTTTTACCAAGATTGGGGGGGTGAGACACCCCCCACACCCCCCCTCTAGCGACGTCCCTGGGCATATACGATTTCTCGAAACCATCAGAAAATTCGTAGAACTTATCCAAATGAAGATTGTACTGTAATCAAGCGGGATAAAGATATCAAAGTGGCTATTCTTACAACTAGTTGTAAGAATAATTTATAAATACGCGTGCGCAGTTGCTTTAACGTGGCTATTTTTACTACTAGGAGTACTATTTTTACGACTAAGAGTAACAATAATTTCCGGTTAGGTTTAAGGTTAGTGTTTAGGGTTAGGCTTAGGGTTACACTACTACATGCGAAGTTGGTTTATTTACTTTACTGCGCTTGAATTCGCCAATGTCGTAAGAATAGTTTATAAATAATTGTTACAACTAGTCGTAAGAATAGCCACGGCCGAAAGATATCGTGGCGTTGTCTAATTTATCCCGTTCTACGGGAATGACGTCATAAACTGATTAACCTTGGTGAATTTCTCGACAGTGCTTACAACTAAAGGACGACACAGTATTGTTTGAGATTGCTTTCTTTCCATTACCATTAATAAAATGTCAGCTCATGCCATGCCTTTTCACATCAAACTTAGTTACCCTCTTATGCGGACAGCCTAACCAACACTGATTGTTTGGATTGATTGATTGATTGGACACTGATTGTTTGTCCAGAGGTTTGAAACCAGTACAAAAGTACGTCATTCCATTGTAAGGTTTTGCAACCTGTATCGAGCAATGCTAGTTTTGTGTTGGTGAGGTATTTTTACATTGTGGTACAGCTCTTGGACGTACATTTGGTAAAATGATAAAGTTAAAAGTTGCTGACCTCAAGCGAGACGACCAAATAGTGATGTGTGTTTCGTTTTGCCATCCGTGTTGGCACACCATTGTTTTGAAAATTAAAGAAGTGAAAGCCATGGAAAATGTCATTGATGTGTTTGATGTCATTTGATGTCATTTGATGTAATTGATGTGATTAATGTCATTGATGTCATTGATGTCATTAACCAATTATATTTTTGTTTTCTATCTTTGTCTCTCTCAGTTAATTGGTAGTACCCCATGAATTTTTTTATTCAAAGACCGACGTCAATGTTACGAAAAACATAGAAATAAATTTCCCTAAAAAAACTCATAAAAGTCATGTTTATGTGTCTATTTTGTTTGAAACGTTTTACACATTTCAGAATTTCGTCAACAGGGCCCCCTTTAACCATTCAAACTAAAAACCAGTGTCGTATGGAAGAAATGTAACAAATTCATACAAATCTTTGTTTGAAAAAAGAGAAGAATATTTATTGCATTTTGTTCAATGATCAGCTTTGCCTAACAAGGAAAATACAACATACACCAAGCAAACACGTACTCGAGAAAAGAAATTATCAGTCCTTTTGAGGAGTGGTAATTATAAAACAATTTGATATGCTTACACCATAAAGTTAATGACATAAACAGTTGAAACCAATTGAAAATTGATATCTAACTTATCAATGGAGAATAACATCTAACCATAAGAGAAACTTTCCATGTATATATATATATATATATATATCTATATCTATATCTATATATATATATATATCTATATATATATCTATATATATATATATATATATATATATATTAATATTTTGTAATAATTTATTCAGGCGAGTAAAGTCCAGGAATTTCTATTAACAGAAATAGTCCTACGGCAGAAGAATTTGACGTTTTATATCAAAGAGAAAATAGCTTATACTTAGTTGAAACCCTACCTCGGTATCGTTCTCGACTCTATATATGTTCTTTTAATGTAACTTTTTCTTTACCATTTAGGATATGGTTTCGACCTCAAGATGCAGTATTTCCAGCACTGTCTTAAAATTGGTCACTTTTATGACTAATTTATAATATCAGGCTCTTCAATAAAGAAAATATTGTAATTCACAAACTAAATCCCGCATAATCCAAACTAAAAGAACAAAGTTAAAATAATCGGAAGACTGGCACTGATAAATCAACGCTAATTTTCAAGATCCCAAAATATTCCCCAAAAGTTTATTCTTTCGACAGATGAGAAGTTTCTTTGCAAACTTTATAAAAAATGTTTCTTTTTTAGAGACTTCTTTGCAAATGGTGCCAAAACACACAAGTCTGCCATATCATTACAACACCTTTGGTAGGTTTGCATTCAAGTAATGTGAAATTTCATTTCATGCATATAATGTTGGTTAATCATGACCAACATGATTCTCTAAAAGATATCGCTAAACATTTTCTTGTGTAATAAGTTTGCTGTCAAGATTACATATCTCCGGCAATAAATCAACCAAAATGAACCAAATATGATGAAGAAGAAGAACAATACTACAAGAAAAAAAAAACTACAAATTTGTATGGTCCCCTTACCCCTTACCCTTAAAATGTTACATTTCTCAATGTGATGAAGCTCACTAAAAGTCCTTTTCGGCTGCAATACAGACTTTACCTAAAGATGCTTATCATTAAAACAGGTATAAATATAGAAAATATAAGAACTGGTCCACTTAAATTACCAAAATAGTGTCTCATAGTCGACAGAAACCAGTGTAAATAGCCTCCAGTTTTCTTTTTTGATTTCTATGGAAACAAAAAAAAATCATATGAAAATACAACACTGACATTAACATTTTGCAATTCATGTTTTTTACTCTAAAGTGACATTAGTATTGATATTGAAAAAAAAATCACCCTACGTCCAAGGGTTAAAATAAGCGGGCGCCCAGGCGCTATTCGCGCCCGCAAGCACTAAAATAGCGCCCCTGGACATGAAAATACAATACGCACGGGCGCTTTTTTGTTGGCAAATAAGCGCCCGCATACTCCAGTAAATATCAGCCTTATCATGCGCTGCACAGAAGCCTGAAACTAAATTGCATGCTAGTGCTATATAGTAACTGCTAGCGATTTGATAAATCACTGATCGGACGAGTGCATGCACAATAGCACTGGTGCACATGGTTTATATATCGCACAACACCTGTACTGATACGTACGTACATGCCGTACTTGAATTTTGTTTCTCCTATTTAGCTCCTGGTAGTGAGAAAATAGCTCCTGGTCCTACTGAAATTGCTGCGAACCAGGAGCCACTTTTTTAGAAAGTGGCTCCTGGTCCACAAATCCTTATTTCAACCCCTGCCTACGTCACAAAACAACTAGAGAGCTAATAAATTATTTCAACATTTTCATTTAATATAAAATATAAATGAATCATTTCCTTGGATCAAATAAAATGATAGTTTGAACAATACTCTCCTGGTTGACAAAATTCCTGCAAAGTAACACCCAACAAAAGTAGCACTCAACAAAATTGAACAATTAAATTTATATATTTGGTTGGCCTAATGAAAATCATCAAACTTCTCGTTTCCATTCAATTTACTTACAATTCAATTTCCATTCCATTCGATTTATTTTCATTTATTGATTTTGTGTATATGTGTGTGTATGTGTCAAATCTCAAAGGCGCATATATAAGCAATTTACAGAGCTAACTAAGATCATTTTCCATTTCATGGCAACACTCTTTTCAATTGCAATATCATTAAAACATCTCTGATGACACTAATTAACAAAGAATCAAAACCATTTTGTCTTTCGAGTTATTGTTTAAATGGAGGCATAACCCTGACGACACTAAACCTTCTTTTGTCTTCAGCTCACGGATAACTCTATGAGACTCTTCCAATTGTTAATTTTATCTTCTAATTCTAGCTTCCGTAACTGTATCTATAGCATCCATTTTATCTACCGAAAAGTCAAGCGAGATATTAGGCATTGAAGTCAACGGTTTTGACCTAAAAGACGTAGACATTTTCAACTTAAACGATTGGGAAATATTCCATCGATTAAAAACCTGCTCCTTTGTTCATGACCGTAGATTGGAGCGCACTTGGAGGTATTTTACTCACATATTTTAGTCCGGAACTTTGAACAAACGATGTTATAGCTTGACTTTCTTTGGTCACAGGGCTAAGGTATGTTTCCACTTCTTTTCTTCTCCACCAGTTCTTTGAATTTTTGCTGAAGAAAAAATTAAGGGAAGATTGTGATTTAATATTTGTTTGAAAAGTAAATCAAATCAGCTAAACAATCACTCTAAAAGCTTGTTATTATCACAAAAAAAGAGGACATTTCCTATGAATTTCCATAATCTGTTCTTGACTAAGTTACAAGAAGATGCAAAGCCAACCATCGTCTTAGGTTTTACAAGACTATAAATCATCTTCAAACTTTTCGATTAGTTTCAGCATTTAGAATATTTTGCAAGTGTGTCTCGTCGACAGTAAATTCATAGGTAGAAAACGAGTACTGACTTAAACCTTGAAGAGTAAAATGATTGTTGCCATGGTTTCCATTTTAAAAAATCTGCAGTGGACATTGAATAGAACAGTTTACATGTTCAATCTATAATAGCAACTTTACCATCTAAGATTGAAGAAAGAAAAATATATGTGTTTTCTGGAGAAAAAAAAAGAAAGAAAAAAGATCGCTTACCTCCAAGAAGTGAAATGATAATGGTATAGCTTTGCTCGGATGAACTTTGGTGGAGACTTTGGGAATGGATTATGGTCGATAAGATCGAGAACTGCAACCAAATGGAAAAGATAATCAGACGAAAGCTTATTAAGGCACAACAAGAGTGTCAACAAGAAAGCAGACCAGCTGATGCAAAGTCTTCTGCAGGCAAGGCCAAATCAATATCTAACAAGTTTCGAGAGTGTGTAAAAGTAAGTTGGCCTGACGTTTCGATCCTAGCAGGATCTTCTTCAGAGGCTAAATGACAAGTAACAGTAACAGAAGGGACAAAAACACGCACAGAATACAGAAAGGTTAATTGAGCATGGTGAACACAAAGAGATAAATGTAAGGGGATTAGTAGACAAGGAATGGAGAGAAGAAAGAAAGAAACCAACTGGGGAAGAGGAGAGGTGGGAGATAAACAGTGGAGGGACAAAAAGAGGATTAAGGGAAGGGGGGGAAAGTTTGGAGAGTATCCTGGCACACCTACAATGCCCAATTTGGGAAACTTAAGATCACATAAGATTACATCCTATGCATCCTGGCTGCAGGATGCTGCAGCCCCCTCAGCAGCTCCCCATTCTTGGTAAATTACCTAAGAGGGATTTGTATCTTCTTGAAGTGGAAGTGTATACACTTGTCTCCAATGCAGTGTTACAGGGTGAAAAGCTTTTGAAGGCCTAATCTAGCGTGTGTAATATGTGATTCCTGCAAGGTGTGCAAAAGATGGTGCATTTCTTCCTTTCACGTACCTGTACATAAACTGAATATGAAATTTTATAGCAACTGGTTTGCACCTGGATGGAAGTAATGCCATCATAGGACGCCAACAATACTATCACACTTTTTCTCATTTCTACATACGAATTAAAGCCACAATTATCAATTGTTATCAAGTTTTCAAAGCTATTTGCTAGCAGATTGGAATAAAAACTTCTCAATCATCGGAACAGGTTTTGAGGGAAATTCACGGAAAGTCCTTGTGGGAATTCACCCTGCAGAAATTCAACTATAGAAACCAAAAACAGAAAATACAGAAGAAACAGTGGAGAGGTATGAAACAAAATATAAATGTAACGAGTACAGCAGTGTTTGACTTTTCTTTTCATTTTGAAGTGCCCATTTGTATCAGGAAAACTCTGTTGTTTGCTTTATATCAACAATTTCAACAATTTTCGATCTCGGAAAAGGTAACTGAATATTACCGGAGGTTCCAAGGCGTGGGTATCAAAGGATGTACACAGGCACAAATTTTTTAGTTGAGAGCCTGTCTCCTGTAGTTTTCATCAGGTCAGAGTTACCATACAACGGAATGTGTATTATTTCGAATAGTATATATAGAACTTTTTATTATGTAATTAGCTTGGCACAGATATATTTAAAGGTACAGTATATGTTCTTGAATATATAACAGACAACACAGGGAAATCCCCCTTCGTAGCAAACATGGTTCGTTGGAAATTCAGCAAGAGTTTCCACCTTGTTATAATCAGCAAGAGTTTCCACCTTGTTATAGCTCTGTAAATCTTTAAAAAAAAAATTTTTAACTTAAAATAAAAATAAAGGTTTTTAAAGGCTTTAAAGAGTATTTCGAAAAATAAAGAGCCGCTTTTCTAAATAAAGTTTTTGGTTAAATGTCTTGCTGGGAGGTCTAAGGTTTGGAAAAACTCAGA
This sequence comes from Apostichopus japonicus, assembly GCF_037975245.1. Lineage (NCBI taxonomy): Eukaryota > Metazoa > Echinodermata > Holothuroidea > Aspidochirotida > Stichopodidae > Apostichopus > Apostichopus japonicus. Next base: position 18,074,523 of record NC_092567.1, read on the forward strand.
TGAGGGGATGAGGAGGCAAGCCCAAAGAAGATGCTTCCTTTAGCAAACTGTAATATTGTAAAATAATAAAATCAGTACTAAAGTGAATCAATTACCTTCCTCTTGATTGGTTAATAATCGATAGATCAGGCTGATGAACCAAGGATTTTGTCGGGACGAACCGAGAGCTGCGAACCACATCTGCCAATCAAGACGTGGTTGATGAGGAGCTGAAGTTATAAATTTAATTTTACAAATTTTACGAATCATTTAATAAAAGAATGATCTTTTTTGAAAATTTAAACATGAACACATGCTAGTTCAAACCCTTCAGGAACAGCAATGTGGTAATTTATTTTAAAAAGTCTTGAAGCGTATTTTCACACTATTGTATACACCTTAAATGACTATTATTTAAAATAAATTTCGGTTGGTCAAACTATTCATAATATCTGTGGTTCAATCCATACCAAATGAGCAAGATTCGGATGTTACTATTGATATGCAGTGTTTATGCCTAGATGTCTCAAAAGGAAGAAACAAGCAAAAATAAGTCAATAAGAAACATTTTTGGTGGCTAGGATATGGTCGCACCTAGGTTTAACAACATTATATTCAGCATCTTCTCAACAGCTATTGATTTTCATGTACATTGGGGGGAGGGTACTTTTTCTCATGTATACAGACTAAATCGTGTTTTAATATATGCATATTGTGAGAGACCTAGTGCCAATCTTCCAATTAAGCAGTGTGTCAGGTTTCCTCCTTTTGGGACATCAGGGAACACATCATATGAGTATCAGAAAAATCTGAGATTGTCGTCTGGCATTCCTCTGTTGATTTGACCAACCTGTCATAATGTTTTCATGAAAAGAGATGGAATGTAATAAAGGCAATAACTGATTCCATTGAATTCCCAAATTAAAAAACAACTAAAATAACATCAGAGGTTTGATCCCCAAACTTAACAGGACAGCAAAAAAGAAACATTTTCTGTGATTCTGAATACTTACCAACAACTGCAGGAACAGCAGAGATGTCACCTGGCTTGTATTTAAATTCATATGGCTGAAATTATACCAAAAAATGACCAAAGAAAAAAATTATTTACAAAAACAAATACTTTAATAGCCATATGTGTTTTGTCATCTCTGAAAGGCTGAGTGTTTATATCCCACCGTTCTGATATGCCGGTTCATGGAGCTAAGTTGAACATTCGACACTATAATGTACATGTGCAGGGATGTGCCCAGGATTTCCTGAGTGCCGGGTATACTGATCGCCATCCTGTGGGAGGGGTCTAAGGGGGAGGGGGTGTTGATTGTTGAAGGTGCTCAGATGCCCAATGCTGGCACTTGAGTAGCATTTTAAGCACATACACAAATACTAGTTTTGCTAACAATTTACATTTTTTAATTTTTTTTTTAGTGAAATATATTACGTACCTGGTAAAAGTTATGAGTTTATTTCAAAAGAGATTTTACAAGGGACCGATTGAGAGCCGTGAGTAATGTTTCTCGCATGTGTAACTGATGTATTATTAGTCTGTATGAGTTTGGCATAGGCTAGGCCCAATTTATGTTGAACATATTGTTAGGAATGTCGGGATTTTAGATGAAAATAGTGCTGGGCTGGATTCACGATTTTTAAGACAGTGTTGGGCGGTAATTTATAGTGCTGGGCAGGGCCGCCCAGTGCAGCCCAGCGTGGACACATCCCTGTAATGGTACATGTGTGTGGAGCAACGTCACTATATAAAATATGGACCAGAATGTGAACTACATTGAAGGACCAAATAATGTGAGATAAAGCCTCACCTTGAGTAACAGGTGGATTATGGAAAAAAAAAGCTGTGATTTGACAGTACCTTCCAGTGATTTTAGAACTCAGCTTAGGAAGGACTTAACATCCTCTGTCGGGGAAAAGGTGAATTCAAACTCACCCAGGGGTCATGCCCTGTGCAATGAAATTTTTCTAATATTCCATATCAACGGAACTTTTGACCTGGGAGGTCAAACTGACTATAGCATGAGGCCAGTAAGCTCATGCAAATGGATTCTGGACTTTTCTTGCATGTGAAGTCTTTGACTACGAAATTTGGCAAAAGCAGATTCCGTAAGTGCTCAGTAAGTCAAACCATGAAGAGCATAAGCCTAAAAGCTGAAATAAATTAAGTAATGTCTATGCACACATCACTGAGCGTTGCCCTTCAGTGTGTTATCACTGAATACATATATTGTATACTGTATTTAAAGGAGGAATCGTGGTCCAATGGCTGAGGCACTGGACAAGCAGTCTGATGATTGCAAGTTCAAGTCCTGGCCAGATCATTACGATGTTTCCTTCCACGAGGCACTTTACCTCTCTCTGTGGCCCAGGCGTATAACTTGGGAGCTGCAGGGTAACTTGTAAATATAGTTGCGCGTGCTGGTTTGTGACTGCACCCTGGGGGAAACCCCCCAGTGGAAACGTTGATGTGGCGCATTGTAGTGCCCCAGGAGCTACTGTTGAAATTGTGTAAAGTTAGGTGTGTGGGTGTGACAAGTAAACAATTACCTTGGGTTGATGTTGTACAACTCGTGTGAGAAGGCTTTGCGTTGATATAAGACAGTGTACCTTGAAACTTAAGACCTTCTAACCTTATGTTATTACAAATTAGTGTACAACCAGAGCAAAGATGAAAAACCAAACTGCAAGCCTTGGTGTTATAACTTGTGTAACCACAATTTCTAGTTTCTGAAACGATTCCATTACCTTCCAACCAGCCGTGAGATTGTTACTGCCCTCTATGACCACCTCCGGTCTTCCTCCAACGCCTGTCATTCTGCGGAAGAGCCCGTAGGAATGACTTAGCTGAAGAAAATCTGACTTTCCATGCCATTCGTGGACGATCGGTGCTAAATTTTGGTATGCATCTCTGTCCACTTGAGTCAAAGACGGCTGTCATGGAGAAAACAGAAGGTAAAGAAAACTTTAGTGGCACTCATGACGAGAATTAGTCCATTAACCATAGGTTGCATTTTTCAGCTCTCTTGACCTCAACTTTACTGAAACTTAATCTCTCCTGCAAACAGACTGGTGAGTTTGGAAGAGTTGATTTGTTCACACCTTGCCATGTGCTTCCGTGGTTTTGGTATTTCTGATTTGTGATCTTGGGAAAAGGGGTTTGTTTCTGTTCTTCACTTGATATCGAAACAACTTTGTTCGTCATGGCTGCACTGCAGTGATGTTGAATTGGGTGCCTTTGCCTACCTCAGTATTTGAGAAAGTGGTCAGATGCTGGGGCATGTACACTCTTGTCCATCGGTTGGGGACGTTAAATGGCGGCCCCGGGAGCAGGAATGGGAGCGAATTCACACCCCTGTCTCTTTAACCTCTGAACACTTACCGAAAAAGAAGGCTTTACATAAGCCGGTACTCATCCACGATCTAACACGTCTCAAATAAGCTACTGTAAGGCTTCCTGCTCCTTGGGTCTCTAAACTAAACTAATTACATGAGAATATGATATATATCGTTGTCTGATTGAAGCAAACTTACAAACGAATGCGAATAACAGTTGCAAGGTCATCATGTACACTCACCAGACTAATGCAAAACATGTAGACTGCCACCAGAGTGAATATTATGACTTGTAGCACAGACCACACCTTACCAAAGACGCCTGGGACACAGACTAAAGACCTGTGGTGGCAAAAAGAAACATTACAATATTATCCGACAGTTAACATATAAGAGCTTGAAATGCTTTATAGAAACAAATACCAGGAGTGTTAGCTCAGTGGTGAACGCCGGTGCCTTCCAATCATAAGGTCCCCGGTTCGAGTTACTCCAAGATTAATGTATGTCGTCCAGTTACACAGTTGTTGACAATTAACAATTCATAATCATGGACGTTAAATATGAATGTAAGAGACTGACTTCGGTCAGCTTGCGGCTTTGATAAGCCAATGAGGCTTCTTCGCAAGTTCCTGCTTGCAGGAGGATCTAAAATACATATATACATACATACAAATACATACATAAATATTTGTTAATAAACAGAATCCTATATATAGTAGCCACATAGTAGTATATTCTTAAAGAATCATGAAAATTGTTAATGTCAACCAGAATCATGCATGGGTGCATTCTGTTATTTAACAGAATGGTTGGATTACATTTTATTTCACGTATTTATTTGTTTTCTCACAACATTATTTGTTTTCTCACAACATTGTTTACTCACAACATTCTCACAAGCTCTTTATTTATAATAAAATAAGCACATAAAGTAACAAAAATACAAAGAGTTGTGAAAGGCAATGCTCTGAAAAAAAACCTTAGAGTAGAGCACTCCCTGTACTTAACAATGAAAATATACAAAAATATGTCTCTTAACAAGAAACAAACAAAAGAGAAAAGGAAACAAAACCCCTGACCAGGGTTGTCACCACGCCGGGCGGCGCCGGGCGGTGCTACCCAGCTCTCAAAATTTCTGCCCGGTACTCAAGGTCAATTTCAGCCTTACGGCCCGGCACAAATTAGCCTACAGTACCGCCAATAAGTAACTTGGTAAAGGTTAGCGCGATTCAGTGCAAAACGCAGCTTAACTGTAATTAACCCCGCGGATCACTGTCACAAATTACCCGGCTCTAAAAATGGTCTGGTGACAACCCTGCCCCTGACCCGACCCCATTCAAAACATGATAACATTCCAGTTCCAGGTTGTGTTTCTTTAACACATTTACTTTTTATGAAATGAAACTTTCAACACCTTAAGTTCATCAATTGAAACGGCTGGACTACCGAGTCTAGCTGACAAACCAATTGGTCTGTTCCGCATGTGCAAGGCAAAACTCAATGGGATAACATAGACATTAACCGCCTCAGATAACACTTTTACAATGCGTTGCAAACTTTTCATGGACAAATGGTTTTATATGAATGTCATGCAAGGGTGATGATCTGTTGTTATTAAGTCAAAAGAAGATGTTTTGGTAGGGTTATTAGGATTTATATCAATGGATTGATATCAACATTTAGGCCTGCAATGAGCAGCTGACAGCATCATGAAATTTACCCTTAAAGGACCATTCCAGAGAGCTACTATATTTTAATGCTGAATATCTTGAAAACAAGAAATGCTTTATAAAAAAACCCAGAATTCAAATTCCACTTTCTTCTTGAAAATTGATACATCAAAACTAAATTTCTGGCTAAAGTTGTCTTTTAATTATTATGACAGCTTTGGTGACAGGAGCAGATTTGTTTTCAGTTAATACTGTACCTAATCTTTCATTTAATGATAAGCGTATAATCCTGCCACCAGAATTGTGCTAAATTTAAAACCAAACACAGTTCTTATTAAAACAACAAATTGTAACAGAGTAATTTCTGTTCGGTTTATTCGAGGGCAAAATTAAGAATGCCACTGCCGACACAACTGCCAGCAAGAAGAGCACACTGTAAGTAGTGTATCTCTATTGAAACAGGACTTCTACCTTCCTCAGTTTGCAAACAACAGTCTAATTTGATAGATATTGTGGACACACAGGTCCTACAGTGGATATAAACTTTACGAACCTTACCTCCATATTGCAGCAAGTATTACGCAGGCCAATGAGATACTTCCTATCCACATCCCTACTACAACACTCCCGTGGACAAAGGATTGAAACTCTTCTACACTGAAATCTAAAAGATTTGATAAAGAAAAAAAAACTTGATGATTCAAATAGAAGGGTACAGCAACATTTAAATCATTCTGTCATATATATATATATAGTTTCTGAATAGTACATTGCACAAAATAAATGAAACAAAAATCTAAGAAAGCAGTACAAATGAAAAGAACAAATTACACTGTCATGCATCAAAACACAGTAAGAAAATGAGTGCCTGAAGAATATGTCCATGTAATGATGGATACATGTATATCCTATGTGGTGTGTCCATGTTCATGGATATGTCCATGGCCTGTGGGATATGACCATGTCCTGTGGGATGTGTCCATGTCCTTAAGGATATTTTCATGTACTCAAGGATATGTCCATGTCCTCAAGGATATGTACATATATTGATGGATACATGTATATCCTATGTGGTGTGTCCATGTCTCATGGATATGTCCATGGCCTGTGGTATATGACCATGTCCTGTGAGATGTGTCCATGTCCTTAAGGATATCTTCATGTACAGGTACTCAAGGATATGTCTATGCCCTCAAGGATGTGTTCATGTATTGATGGATACATGTATATCCTATGTGGTGTGTCCATGTCTCATGGATATGTCCATGGCCTGTGGGATATGACCATGTCCTGTGGGATGTGTCCATGTCCTTAAGGATATCTTCATGTACAGGTACTCAATGATATGTCTATGCCCTCAAGGATGTGTTCATGTATTGATGGATACATGTACATCCTATGTGGTGTGTCCATGTCTGATGGATATGTCCATGGCCTGTGGGATATGACCATGTTCTGTGAGATGTGTCCATGTCCTTAAGGATATCTTCATATACTCAAGGATATGTCCATGTCCTCAAGGATATGTCCATGTAATGATGGATACATGTAAATCCTGTGGTGTGTCCATGTCTGATGGATATGTCCATGGCCTGTGGGAAATGACCATGTCCTGTGGGATGTGTCCATGTCCTCAAGGATATGACAATGCCCTCAAGGATATGTCCATAAGGACATGTCCATGTCCTTAAGTATATCTGTATGATGTAAAGTAATATGTGTGGGTGAAGTGCACATTCATGTTGGTTGCTGCTGCAAGGTGTCAGGTACATCCCTGGTATTACAAAGTGGGGATCGAGACCATTTTAAGGGGTGCCAGCATCTTTCTGAAAATCATAACATCTGTTGCGGCTTTATGCGATCCCTACTACAGTATGTGGACTACTCACTGATTTGGGAGTCCACTCTAGATTGAGGCCAGTTGATGCTCAGGTTGAAGTAATGAATGGTCCAGTATATTAAAAGTCCATAGACAAGCAAAGAAGTTAATCTTACAACCAGCTTCTGGAGACCTGAAGCGCACTGGTATTACAAAGTGGGGATCGACACCATTTTAAGGGGTGCCAATATCTTTCTGAAAATCATAACATCTTGTTGCGGCTTTATGCTTTCCCTACTATGTGGACTACTCACTGATTTGGGAGTCCACTCTAGATTGAGGCCAGTTGATGCTCAGGTTGAAGTAATGAACAGTCCAGTATATTAAAAGTCCATAGACAAGCAAAGAAGTTAATCTTACAACCAGCTTCTGGAGACCTGAAACGCACAAAATTGTTAAAATACAAATTATATACAGTATGCAATAGATTTATTTACTGTCAAAGTTATATGTAAAATTGCAAAGTTGCATGGCATTGGGAAAAGGAACATTCTCTTTAAAGTTCATTATACCTCTAGGATATATTACAAAGCAAAAACAGCACCATGGTAACAATTACCTTGGAGACGCTTCCCCTGTGTGCTGTATCCGAGGTCCTCGTCGTCGAGCAGAGAGATGCATAGAGTAATAGTCAAGAGATTAAAAAAGTTGTAATTCCCTGTCAGAATGATCGCTATTTGAAAAATTACCTGCAAAGAGGGAAATAAACTCACAGAGGTCAATCAGCAGTGGACTAAATAGAATGACAAGATAAGAGTTTAAACGCTAAGAATTAAGAGAGATGTGAAACCAACCTCCTAACCTCAACCTCCCAATCTGCCACTCCTTCATCCCCTCCCCTCCCCTCCCCCCCCACACCTTACCCACCAACCCTTCTCTACCTTACTTCACAGTTGCAACAGGTGGGAATTTCGGTGATGATAACGTATTAAAGAAACTGGCCTAACAAGATGGAAGTGTAACTTGTTTAAAATATATATATT